>NC_030986.1:3279405-3328447 GCF_000149955.1 Fusarium oxysporum f. sp. lycopersici 4287
CTCAAAATTCGAGAGCAGGGCCGCTTTTCCTTGCCTCCAGATACCAGATAACGGACTATCCCGACTTTTCAAGTCGAGGCCAAGTTTCCCGGTTAATGAATCGACACGACGATGGACCAACAACATTTCGGATCCGATACAGAGCTGGGCTACGACTGAAGAGCCCAGAACCATCTATCTTTCCGAGGGGCTATCGAATAAGTTTGTTAAGGTGAAGGTTCAACGATTCATTCCTCAGGCTGGTGACAAGCTGGAACGTACTTGGGATTACAAGGGTGTCAAGAAATCAGTGAAGATTCCTCCGTATGCGATGGTCAACCTCGAGGAGGCGAAAGAAAGAGTACCTGGACCACATTGAGAATAGCATGCAGGATGCTTTTACCAAGTTGCTTGGCCCACCTGAAGGCCTGCTATTCCGGACGTACTTACGTGCTTGGAAAATCTTCAAAGACCCTTCCACTATGCCAGAGTGCGTGGAACTTATTCATCATACACTCTTGTTGTGGATGTCGATTCGTCTGACAACGCGGTCGAGCTTCATTGTTGGAGAAGAGACCTTGGGGATGAAGCAAAATATCCTGGACGAAACGAACCCGAACCATGGCAAGATCCCTCTTCCGCCTGTACTTGGCGCTCAGATGGATCTTATCCTGATTCACCACATACAGACCAAGCTGCGAAGAGAGCTTCTGGACAAACTCCAGAAGATGATGTCAAAGAACAAGCAGAGCACTTGGCTAGTAACGTATCTTGTTATATTCATTCTTTTGCATAACACAGCTCTCATCACAGCTCATGATGCTGGATACGCAAAGAAGCACGGCATGAAGGTAAGATAGCCCTGAAAGTCGATAGTGGCCCGTGACGTTTGCTGATTATTGATGTACTTGCAGCGACGCTTTGCGCGTGAGGAGAAGGTCAAAGAATACCACCTAGGTGAGTCACACAACCACCCCGGTCCATCCTGCACGGAAGCGCTTGCTGACTGGGGATTGAACAGGCGCAAACATCTTGCTCGCACACTTCCACTACTGTAACAAGGGCATCTACCCTTTCTCGGAAGATTGTAAAGACCAAGACTTGCGAACACTGGCAGGCTTGGATGAAGAAAAGATCAAGTTTGTCCATCATACTAGCAACCTGGCTAGACGATATGGTAAGTCGACCCTCGGGGATGTAGAACCATACAAGCTGTGACCATGGCTCTCTGATTTGATGCTAACTTGAACTCTGTGGTTTCAGCGTTGCAATGGGAGGAAATCCGGAACAAGGCCGTGTACGAGCATGATTACTTTTTTGTCAGCCAGTTGTTCGAGACCAACTGGCAACCTCGAACAACAATATGATCGGGTTTGGTTGGCCAACAACATCTTTAGCTGTCTTCTGTGGTAGTAGGGAGGCAATGGGTGACCTGGAACCAAATGGGTAGGCGCAGAGTTTGAGAAGATGCTGTACTCACAGCGGAGATGCAGGAACTGAGACTGTATAGGAAGCGAATGAAGGGCGGTGAATGTGGATGACGGCGGCAACAGTAACGGCCATAATGACGATGACGATGATAACGATAATGAAACCATTTTAAAATGCCAGGGTAGTTTTTGTTACGAAAAGGCGGTCAAGAGCAGGTGAAGTACAGAGAAAGAGCCGAACTGGTGTGATGGTTTGAAGAGAAATGACATAAACAGCTAAATTGGGTATGGAGGACCGGATGAAGAAGCTATAGCCCAAGAGATTGATCGTTCTTGTTCAGTTCCGACAAACCGTAACATGGACCGTTCACGATACGGGACACGGCAAAGCGGCGGGGAGGAGGGTCGTAGGCGAAACAATGTAACAGGACGAAACGGAGCGCACGCCAACAAATTGTGATGCGATGGAAGAAAAGGGATGACGGTGAGAGGAGAGGGACAGGTGCACCGAGAGTGTGTGCGGCCACCTACAGAAAGAGGCGAGAATTTGCTCACCGAGTGTCGATGGGAGACGGGCTGCTGCGTTTTTGACGGGTTGCGCATTGTTGCACAGAAACACGAGGCGGATCAAAGGTTTATATGTACCAAGCTCGCTGGGGGTTGGCTCGCGGAGGGATGCCGGACGGGCCGGGCCTGGTTGTGCGGCGCTTGACAAACCCCGGGCCATTCATACCGCAGCGATGCTCTGACTTGACTTGGCTTGGCTTGGCTTAACTATGTAGACTTGGTCTGATAGTGTGGATAATGCAGCACTGTGCACTACATAGTACTCTGTATAAGTGCTTTCTATATGCTGTGTGGTTTATTAGTACGTCAATTATTCAGGTTGTGTATCCCTCGGGAAGAGCGGAGAGATGGCAATGGGACGAACGGGGGAGAAGTATGAAATGAGACGCGCCTATTTGCATATCCCTTGCCTTTGCTTTGCTTTGACTGTCGATTGTTGACCGTCCGAGATGTCCGCGTCGCCTAGGCATCATTCTTTGGCGTTGGTTTGACGGGGAACCAGTAATTAGGGCCCGAGAAACGAACCAAACCTAAGCTAAGGGGGTGGCAACGGATAGTAATCCGTCAACCAATGAAGTTGTATAACACCTCAAGTAAAGTTTAACCATTGCCAAAGGATCAATATCGACTGCCGTGTTTTGGGGGACCCTTGTCGAGTTTGTTGAACAGACACAATACTACCTATAGTAGCACAGCTACGGAGTACTGCTAGTAGTTACTGTAAAGGTGACGCCAGCCAGCCACAGATAGATAAGTGAGAAACCAACAAGGTGCACATAGTATGGAGTAAGCCAATGGTGAACCACTTTTAAAACACACCTAAAATTAGGAAAGAAAAGCTGCGACGTAGCTACTGGGGGATCAACACGAAGGATCATCCTTACCATGCTACTCCAGTTCGGTTAAACTAGGATTGGGCTCTCAGCTGAGCTTGAGTCTGAGCCTCTCCGAGTCTTAGCTCATATTCATTCTTAGCCTTTGGTGTTTTGCTTTTCTCAACTAACTACAGCTTGGAACCATACACATCAATCAACCCTTGCTGGGCTAGGCTTGGTACTTCTATCAATTTTCCTTCTCCTTTCTTTTTTTTTTCTTTTTCTTCCTACTCTAGTCGAGGGCCCGGACCGTTTCCCCAAGGAATGTTACAGTGCTCTCTCGTCTCGTTTCCTCCTCCCTTGCAACAAGAGGCGACCCAGAGTTTATGTTGCTACCCAGGACTTTTGAGCAACCCACTGGTGACATGGAAGCGAGGAACCGCGAATGAAGTACAGGATCAACGGCAAGGCACTTACTCACCTCCAATTGATACCTCAGAGTTCGTCTGTTCCTTCCGTTTCCCGCCCTGAGATACCGGTACCTGACCAGGCACTTTAATTGTTCAAGGCGTTAGCCCTGGAATATGGCAGGAAGTTCAGCGAATACCCGCGTTGCTGGGTTCTGTTGCAGCTTCCTGCCGCCGCGTATCTGCGACCTGCCACGAGCACGGCTACGCAAGTACCCGATCTACGTATACCCTGTCTCTAACCCTGCCAACTTGGAAGTGCCAACCCGATGCTATCTCAACAATCCTTGTGTAAGTGGTGTAAGGTAGCTACCCAGGTCCTAAGGTAGAGGTACTCGAAATTGGATGGATGTGGAAGCCACGGAACGAAAAGCAGATCTACCTTTAGTGAAATTTTTCATTATACCTGCCTTCTCTCTCATCGAATCCGAGAAAACGGGGACGAAGGAAGCATGGAAGAACGTTACATAACTTCAACATCCTTCCAAGAGCCGCATATCCAAGGAGCTTCACCTTCATCTCTAAATTTGAACAGGGCTACCACCGATTTCCAAACATCTTGGAAAAGCTATAATAATACCTTACTAGCCTCCTACTTAGTCTGAACGTTCTTTTGATATTCCCCATCAATCTCAATCTCGCTCGTCAAGAACTGTTCGTCTGTGCTGCAATTTGCATGCCATCCATCGTTATTGCCGTATTTTTAACACCTTGCACCTCCGTCTTTTCCTCTTTCCTCGGCCACTGCTACTCTTGATCTCGACTGTAAGTTGCGCCTTCTGTTCATGTTACTCTTCACAGAATTTTGAAATTGGAGGCGCCTCCAACGTCACTATACCTTGACCGAAGGGCACTTGCCACGATAGTATCAAACGTTCCTTTTCTCTTCTGTTTTGATCTCCGCCTTTCATTAAGCAAACACATTTAAGTAGACGCCTCGCACCACCAGAGGTCCCATTCCTTTCCTTCCATCTTGTTCATCTCTCTTTTAACGCCCCAGCACACCTTCAACTCACATATCATCTTTCATATTCGATCTCTTCCTGATCCACTTGGTCTCCACGCAGATCCTGACTTATACCAGCAGACATCAGACAACGGCCCGCTGCGTTTTGTAACGTAGGTTCTTAACAAAACTTACACATCCCTTTTCTCATGTAGGAGGCTAGCTGACAGAGTACCTCAGTATCAAGACACCCCCACCAAGCCACCAGCGGAACCTCTCCCTCAGGAACCATTACCATGGTATCTTCCCTAGCTGGGCCCATCATTGGCCCGAGCCCGGCCGTTGAACTAGCTCCTGCGGCCGCCGGCTGTGTCAGTCGCGTGGCAGATGGACCGGCTGGGGTCCCCGAAGGGTGGCCCAAGTTTCTCGACGAGCCTATGGCTTGGGTTGGTCCTCAATTCACGGATGAATCGGAATACATCCACACTCTGAGCGAATCCGATCTACAGGAAGCTGAGAATGCTTTGCTGGTCTTTAAAGGTACGTCTCTTTTCCTGAGGCGAGCTTCCATGGCGTTCATCATGTGGCTAACACCAGCCAGCCTTGGGACTTGACGGGGATTGTGTCTCCCGAGACAACTTCCCTCTTCCCACTCTGGGACCAAGACTGGATCGTATCCGCCGAGACGTGCACCAAGGCAAGGGCTTTGGTGTCATTCGTGGCCTCGATCCTCAAAAGTACTCAGTCGAGGACTTGACTGTGCTGTATCTTGGCATTCAGTCTTACATTGCCAATCGTCATGGGCGTCAAGATCGAAAAGGCAATATGCTAGGTTGGCTCGAATGACCCCAATACCTTGCTTCTTTCTCATTGACATATTTGTAGTCCATATCGTCGCCGACAACTCATCCAAGCTCAAGGCTGGTCACCATCGACACTCCACCTCCCCCATCGTATGCTAATCTTTCTTTATAATTCCTGGAAGGAATAGTCAACCAGGCTAACTTCTACTCTAGACTTTCCACAACGAGGAAGCTGGTGATATAGTCAGCTGGCTCACACGTAGCACCGCTGTCTCGGGAGGCAAATGCATTATCGCCTCAGCCTACACTGTCTACAATGTTCTTGCTACTAGCCGTCCGGACATGGTCCGCACTCTTGCTCGCTCTGACTGGCCATTCGCCCTGTAAGTTCAGGCACTTGATTATCTACATCCTCTTTATTTGTTTCTCTCATTACAGCGATTAGCAAGGAGTGCATCAACTGACGCGCTATACTGTGATAGACCCCGTTTCCAGTGCCGACCAGTCCTCTTTCATCATGAGGGGAGAGTGTTGATCAACTTTGGGCGTGTGGCACTCACAGGAAATGCAATTCACCCACGCCCTACCAACCTTCCCGCCGTTACGCCACGACAGATGGAGGCATTGGACTCCATTGAGAACATTGCCAAGGCAACTCAGCTGGAGATCAGCACACATGCAGGTGATATGCATTTCATTAACAACCTCACAATCTTGCATCGCCGAGAAGGCTTCGTCAACGGTGAGGCTGCCCGGGAACGTCGACACTTGGTACGCATGAGACTCCGCGATGACGAGCTGGGATGGAAGCTCCCTGCAGACCTGAGACAAGAGTGGTCCGCTGCTTTCAACAAGGGAAGCACCCAAGATCTGGCACATTGAGCCCATGCCAGACGGTTTCTTCCCCCTCAGGTCTCAGGCCAACTAAAACTGTGCTTCTAGCGCTTAGAGCAACCTCAGTTGTGGGGTGAACTCGCATGCATTCATGCATGCTCTCGAGACATGATAAGATAATGGGGTGCTTATCAACTTTGGAACTGAGGCGCATAAAAAGGGCAATGGGGAATCTGAGGGTAACGGGGGAGAAATTAAAAGTTATGAATAAGGTCCTGCACTCGAGTTTGAGTATGCTTTTTTAGGTTCTTTTATTTCTTTATTTCCTTTTTTTTTTTTTTTTTTTTTTTTTTTTTTGTTGGGGTGTCACGGTCGCGGAAAATTAACAAGAATGGTTTATCATGTCTCAGGCGAACCTGTCTATCGGTGCAGTGTGGTATCTGACTTTATGGGCATGGCAGGATGGGCATTGGTTGAAAAAGAGAAATCAAGGATTAATACGTGTGTTTAAGGCTTATACAGTATTAGCACCTACTAGGGACAGCCGAATACAAGGAATCGCATGCATAACTTAGATCGAGATGCTCAGGCACAGAAGACTATAAAAGTGATATATGATAGTGTGACAAGTCTAATTCGTATGTGTACCAAACTACAAGAAATGTTTCGTTTAGGTTGGGAATAAGCCGGGCGTCTCACGGCAGAACGCTGTGTGCTCTCCCATTGGCAACAGTAAGGGGGAGAAGTCGAGAGTGTCAGGGGTGCTCTATAAGCATGCAAGTCCCTTGTTCTGGAGTTCTTCAGGCTTGGAGAATGCTGGCATAATATATCCGTAGAGCCACACGAAACGAACACATACCCATAGCTGCGACCAGGTAAGACGAGACAACGAGGCTTGAAGGCTGGCGGAAAGCCGGCATAATACTTAAGACCATGGGGGTTGTGACTTTGGTGGTGACCAGGGATGGAACGCCTCAGTGGGGGGACTTGTCCAATGTGAGAAGATACCAAGGAAGAAATGTGGCTGTTTCTTAACGAGAGTTGCGTGCTGAGACAAGAAATAAGATGAGATGGTGGTATCAGATTTGGCACAGAATCTGGATGGAATGGCTGACACATGAATGACTTGCTTTCGATAGTTGGTCAAGATGTGCTTAGTTTCAGATGATTGGTTACGTTGGCATGGTGAGACAGCAGAGACAAATCTGGTATTGGATGAAAGGCGAGAACGTAGCTCTCATGGTCTCGGATTTTTGTCTGGTCTGCTTATGTTAGAGCGAAAATAACTGAATGGGCCTTTTGCTTTTTGCTTGGGCTGAAGCCACCAAGGGTTAGGTTCGGGGAACTTGCTTTGTATTCCATCGTCATCTCAGCGTTGTCTCTATACCGATCCGCCTTGCATTGGATTCTATGTCACGAGGAGGCTTTTTCCCCTTCCTCGAAATGACCTTTGGTCATGGATTGATTAATGGCGGTCAAGGATGCCTAGCTAGGATCGATGACGAAGTGGTTGACTTTCAGAGCAGATCGAAGGGAGGAAGACGATAACTTTCAGATGACCCACAGGCAGATATGCTTCTGTTCCTGATGAATGATGGTTTTGATACCATGATAGGGTAGCTAGCAGCTTGTTTCAAGACCTGAGTAGCCAACGAAATATCTTCCATGGAGGAACCCCGGGTTTATCTTGCACTTTGTGTCTTGAAACAATGATGACTGGTCTGTACATGATCGCAAAGATAGCGATATGTTGCAACTCATCATGATGGTCTTCGAGACAACAACGAATGTCGCTAATCCTTGACGAGATTGGCAAGAGGACGGACCTCGATCTGCGACTAGAATGACGCGTTGCCAATGCAAAACAAGCCATATGCATCAGGATTATGGATGAGGCGTTGAGAGAAGAGGCAACGAAGACTACGACTAGGTTTACATTACATTCTCAAAATAGACTCGAGATCTGATGATTGAGGTGGAAACGACGGTGAGATCCCATGAGATGAGATCCATAGTCACGGGGTCGGCGATCCTGGCGCTTGTTTCTGTTGTGGATATTAAGCGACCCGGCAATATCAGTACAGTGCCTATGACAGTATCAATTCAATTGTTGTCGCCCTGTAGGAACGCTAGAAAATGCCCCTCAGTGTTACGGACAGCCGAAGATCGGATTCCTTCCCCTGTCCAACAGGGCTTGCAGGGGATCCAACACAGTGCATGGCTGACTATCCAATTGGCCACTTTCCCCTTGCACAAGGCGGGCTACTCCTAACGCGCAGGGTCAATCAATTCGACGCCTCAACCAATCTTCAAAGAAGCAACATCATCAACATCATTAAGCAAATCGAACTCAGCACCATCGAATTATAGCGCTTGTCGCCTCAGAGCGACACCCCCGTCCGTTTCTCCTCTCCTCTCCTCTCTTTCCTCCACCAGTTTTCTAGGGCGTAGATTGACCGGATTGTTTCATCGACTATCCACTGTCATTGAGATCACTTCTCCGGGGCCCAGCCCCATGCCAAAGGGGTACATCCTACAGCCCAATCTTCGCTTATGCTGGTCATAGAGAGTGGTTGTTGAGACAGCATAGCTATCGCGCATCAACCTACAGTCTACCCATCACCATCGAACCAGCCCTGTATCAATATGGCTCCAGCTTCAGGAATTCTCAAGTCAAAAGCAGCCCCGGGTGCTTCGGGCTATCAGCCAGTGCATCAAGATGAGGGTGATGGTCACGATGATGGCCCTAGGGAGCCTCCCGCTCAACCAATCATACCGCGTGGTCCAATTCGCTCATACAGGAACACCATAATGCTTCTCTCGGGCCTTGTCGTTATTCTTATGGCCATAAACCTCTATCTTAGTCTTCCACTTGCCTTCTCCGGCTCCGGCTCCGGCTCATGTCCGGGTGACCCACCCCGGGTTCCCCAGTATTTTCAGACCTCGCCGCAACTATGGCCCGGCGTTACTGAAACTGGAAAGCCGGCTTTCATGGCACAAACCCATGTCTTTGAGCCTACTGCCACCTTTGTCCCCAATGATCCGTTGCAGACATCTATCCCTATCGAAGGCATGAAGGAGGGTAACCGAAGCATCTTCCAGATGATGGGTTACCTGAGTCCTTATTCTCCATCTACAGGCTTCGGCGTGGACGAGTATCCAATCCCTCCAGGTGCTGAGATCGTTCAGGTCCAGATGCTTTCTCGTCATGGTGCTCGATATCCAACCCCAGGTTCGAACGTCGCAACCCTTGGCGAGCGACTTGCCAATGCTTCGGCTGGCCTCAAGACCAGTGGCGCCCTTGAGTTTTTGATGGACTGGAAATACGAACTCGGAAAGGCTATCCTAGTCCCAAGGGGTCGACAGGAGCTCTTCGAGTCTGGTAAGAGTTTATCTGTTCAGAACTATGAACTTAAAACTGACAACGAGTTCAGGTGTCTTGCATAGTTACATGTATGGTAGCTTGTACAACCCTCAAAGCAAACTCATCGTCCGAACTACAGTATGTGAACTTCGTTCATATACCACCTAGGGCTCAAGATACTGACAGTGTATAGACTCAGGATCGCATGCTGAAATCTGCAGAAAACTGGATGGCTGGCTTTTTTGGCCTCGAGTGGTAAGCGTGATTCGTCCAAGGTGTTTGCTGCAGTAGTCTGACAGCAGCAGGACCAATAATGCCACTATCGAAGTGATCATCGAGGCCCCTGGTTTCAACAACTCCCTTGCTGGAGGGCTGAACTGCCCCAACTCTGACAAGGCGGACTATGTGACTCCTGTAGCCGCATGGTATAAGAAGTACCTCAAAGACGGTATGTCTCTCCGTCAGATATGCAGACCAACAACTAAAAAGTCACATAGCAACTGCCCGATTCAATAATGTGACAAAGGGTTTCACGTGGACACCAGCAGACGTCTGGGCTGCACAAAACATGTGTCCCTATGAAACTGTTGCATACGGCTTTAGTAGATTCTGTGATCTCTTTACATACGAGGAATGGGAACACTTTGGCTACTCTATCGACCTTGGATTCTCTTCGGGGGCTGGGTTCCAAAGCCCAGTAGGCGTAAGTTGACTTCTCTGACAACCCCAACCCTGCTAACGAGAGATGCAGCGAGCTACTGGCCTTGGCTACCAGCAAGAGGTCATGGCAAGGCTTAAGAATCATACCCTCGGTTACTCTGGCTCCCAGATTAACACGACACTGGATAGCATGAAGGAGACATTTCCTCTGAACCAAAGTCTTTACTTTGACTTTTCTCACGACACCAACATTATCTCTATCCTGACAGCCTTTGGCCTTCGCCAGTTTTCTGAGGAGCTTCCCACTGACAAATATCCCGGTGAACATGAGTTCGTTGTTTCTAAACTGACTCCTTTCGGTGCGCGTTTAGACATCGAAATCATTAAGGCGCCCAGTCCTGTCTCACCAAAGAGAGACGGCTACCTTGATGGCAAAGAGACCAAGTACATTCACTTCGTACTTAACCAACGGACTGTGCCTTTGGGCAGGAGTTTTCCGGAATGTGACGTCAACCGTAAGGACGGCTGGTGTGACCTGGATACGTTCATCGAGGTTCAGGACAAGATGGCAGAAAAGGCACAGTTCGACTACTCTTGCTTCGGAGATTACTCGTCATTACCATATGGTAAGGTAACAGACGGTGTGCCGCCTTCTTGAGAAAGTGTGGCCTTGCATATAAAGATATAATTTGTGTGTAAATATGAGATGCCACCTAGATTTAGCAAAACGACAAGTACCGTTTAGTCCTTAATTATAGTTAGCAATTAGAATTGGCGCAGCATGTACCTTTGAATAAATGGAAGCAAGACTGCAGTAGGCATTTGGATGGGGTTTCAACCAAATCGAAAAGGCCAAAGCAGCTTGAAGTCCTTTCACTGGTGCTTGATCGAGACATGTATAAATATAATATATAGTGATCTGATTTTGTAACTGTCTATAAGACCACATGGCACAAAATTATATACGTGTCCAAGGACCTGCATCGCTTTTCCAAAGCCATCCACATCTACCAAGCGGGTATTAAAACAATCCAAGGCAGATACGTCGAAAAGATGGTAAATCCGTAACGCCTTTGCCTGCTACTCCCAGCATCCCACAAGTTAATAAAAAGAAATTCTGGCAATAAAATAACCCCTCTATATCAAACAAGGCTAATATGACTCGCAAAGATAACATTGCCGTAAGCAAGTTTAAGCATGCTTCTCGGTAATCACCGCGTCGGGTGCAACAACATCGGGTGTGTTAAGAGAAGGAGTCTTGCGGACGTCATCGGATTCGCTTGGGTTCATCATAGACTGGTGCTCCTGGATGCCATGGGTAGGCTCAAGTACATCACCATCCTCAGCGGGCTCACCACGGTGAGGGCTCCAAGCAAGGAAGTCTCGGCGGACCTCGACGTAGTCGTAAGAGAACTCGCCGTGCTGATCGTCATCCATACCAAGGAGCTCAGCCTCTTCAGAGGCACGGAGCTTCAGTCCAGGAATGAAGTCGATGATCTTAGCAATGATGGCAGACATGACGAAGGCATAAGCGGAGGCAGCGACAATGGCAGCGATTTGCCAGCCAATAATGACGTAGTTTCCATCCATGAAGCCACCTGTAGCACCGGTGTTGACGCCGTCGAGGCCAATGATGGAGCCACGGGCGAAAAAAGCATTGAAGATGAGGCCAACGATACCACCGACACCGTGCTCGGCAAAGACATCGAGAGAGTCGTCAATTCGAACAAGGAACTTGACTGCGTGTGAGGTTAGCGATTGTGTGTAAAAAGAAATGATAAGACAACTTACTCTTGGTGGCAAAGTTACAAGCGACACCAGCGACAACACCCAGGATGATGCTAGCCCAAGGGTCGAGGAAACCGGAAGCAGGAGTAGCAGCAACAAGACCAGAGATAGTGCCAGAGCACCAGCCGACCATGGACCACTTGCGAGCCAGGCGGAAATCGAGAATGCACCAAGTCATAGCAGCAAACATGGCAGTGAGGCAGGAGTTCCAGCAAGCCATAACAGCACGGAGGTTAGCACCGAAAGAAGAGCCACCATTGAAGCCGAGCCAACCAAACCAGAGGAACATGGTACCGAGAGTGATGAGAGAGATGTTGTGAGGACGGAAGTTCATCATCATCTTCTCATTGCGGCGGCCCAGAACCCAAGAGTAAGCGAACGCGGACATGCCAGAGCCGATCTCGACGGGAACACCACCAGCGTAGTCGAGAACGCCGTTAACGAAGCCCCAACCATTGGGGTTCCAGACCCAGTACGCGAGAGGGCAGTAGACAAGAGTAGCCCAGAAGAAGATGAAGACCATGCTCGGCACAACGCGGCCTCGCTCGGCGACAGCACCGACTGTAAGAGCGCCAGTGACAGCGCAGAACATCATCTGATAGAAAGAGTAAAGCAGAGCAGGGACAAGAGGAGATCCGACTGAGGGAGCACCCCAGACCTTCATAAGACCGAAATGCTTGAGATCACCGATGAAGGGGTTGTTGGCAGTTGTAGAGAAGGCGAGAGAGAAGCCCCAGAAGTACCACTGGAAGACAATGACGGAGAAGGACATCATAACAACCCAGAGCATGGAGAGGGCCGACTTTCTTCGGGCAAGACCAGAGTACAGGAAGGCGATGCCAGGGACCATGAGAAGGACGAGACAGGCGGAGAGGATGATGAAGGCCTGGTCGCCGGATTGGTACCATTGGTTGAGGTTCTCGGTAGCTGGAGAAGAATCGTGTTAGTATTGGATTGTGATGATGATGAGTGTTCGCGTTGTCGACGACGGAAAAACATACTGGAATCACCACCAAGCTCTTCGTTGGTGCCATTGAAGGCAGTCGGGGGTCCAGGGATAACATAAGACATGTTGAATTATTGTGTATAAAGTCTCGTGGGATCTCGTTTCGTATGTTCGTCGGGTTTAGGTTGTCGAAATATGGAAGAGGTGAGATTCGATGAAGCTGAGCAGATCCCTCTCACGTTAAATGACGAGCAAGGTGAAGTAATTGACGAGTGAGTCCTGAAGAGGAAGAGCAAGAGGAAGGAAAGCTCCACCGGTTATAGGAAGTTATGGAAACAACCTAGTGGGATAAAAACGGAAGGGAATATGGAGAAGAGAAACAGGAAATGCAGGTGATGGGGCAAGACTTTAATATAATTGTTTGACATGCCTACATGCCTCACTGCACAGTACTGCTCTATCTTAGACTCAACCCAACGCCAAATCCATATCCATATCCATATCCATACCCATGCCGGCCGCGGGTCTGTCTCCATGAGCCAAAAACGCCATGGATGTCCTGGGCGTGGGACAATTTGTTGCAGATCTCCTGGTATGGTTCGGGCATAGATAGAGGCGCGATACACAATGAGAGACAAGAGGTAGAGATAGCAGCAGAGCTGAGCTGGGGGCACCAGAGATAGAGCCCAGGGCAGAGATAGCGAGTCTAAGGGTACGTACCAGCATGGCTCAGCCTTTCACAGGGCTGTACGAGCACCCGTTAGTCGCTGTGATACCGCCATAGATTGATCTGATACAGCGTAGTAACCAGTTGGACACATACAAAAACCACAAACCACAAACCATCTCATGGATGTTTATCGGTACGTACCCCCCCCAATTGATAGAGATAAAGATAGCGGCGCCTGCATGCTCTGTCCAGGTACCGACCCTAGCGCCAACGCGCTTACACGTCTTTGGTAAGGCGTCTACTATGTCGACTCCTCTTTGCGCCGTTCTCGGCTGGTTCCTGGGTTTTCGAGATCGAAGAAACACCCCTGTCTTTGTCGTCTCGTCCCGGACAGAGTCCGCATCGCTTCTTGACACGCCCTCCGAGACGCCCGATCTTGACTTGAACTTGCTTTGGCGCTGTGAGGCTTCGCATTAACAATGCACTGCCCAAAAGGAAGAAGGAAGCTTACCGTCCGTGGAAGTCCTCACATTGCTCGACACGCATGGCTAGAAATAAAGCGTCATACAAGTCATTTCTTATTTATAAATAAAAGCATCATGCTTCGTGTAACCTAGAAACTGGGTGTAAGACCCTGTGCCACCAGTCACAAATGGGGGCTGTCATCTTGGGCATCAGCCGTCCAAAATCTATGCACGAAACCTGGAATCTCATATCTCATTGGACCGTTCGAAGCTGGGGAGAGGAGAGAGCCAGAAAAAAGGACGGGAAAATCCTCCAACCTCAAGGGATCCCCTGGGGTCTGGAGTTTGGGGGGCGCCGTTGACGTGTGATATCTCTGAACGAAGCGTGGGGTTTTCTGTGTCAGAGACGGTCTCCGTTGACAGATTGCTCCATGTTTGAGAATCAAGATCATGGGGGAAGCTGGCAAAAAGAAAGGAACAATCTTAAATATTGCCTGGGCATGGATGAGAAGACTCGGCTGATATCCGTAGATAGATATCGAGCCGAAATTTGAGCAAAGCTGAAGTTAATCTGCTCAGCTGGCAAGTGTAGGTATGTACTGTCGATACAGGCTTGATGCGATGTTAGGCCTCGCCGTTGTCGGTTCAAACTACGTAGCCATCCCATATGTTTATCCATTCCGTGATGATGAATTCTTGACTGAGGCCTTGCAACTTGTGGATCGAGGCGAAAAACGGGCATCTTGATCGGAGACTAGAAACTCCTTGGCTCGCTGATCGTCGTGCGTAAATGCGGAGAGGGAACCAAGAGGGAGGGTTGGTCCGATTTACTAGGCCAGAAAGGATTATTCCATTACGGTGAACGATGTGTAAAGCCGTTTGATTACATTACCACCGCAAAACCTCAACTCGTGTCAATCACGTAGGTAATATCTGGGGTACGTGAGGTACGGCTGAGGCACCGGCTACAGCTACAGCTCTTTTCGTCCCTGACTTCTTGGCTCTTGGGAAGTCGCCCGATAATCGTATTGAAGACCGATAGAGCAATCTCTCAGTCTTGTCTGGTGTGATAAGTGAGATTGCCATCTTGGTTGATGCCAAAGAATTGCAACGCATTTCTGTAACAGGCTTGGCGAGATATACATGGTGAGACTGGCTATCAACTCGCTTCATCTCCAACGTCACCGCACACTTGAGCATGGTTTCGTTTAAGCAAAATAACCTTCTTTTGCTTCCCTCTTACCTACGTCTTACACGTGAACCAAGCTACCAAGATATTGTACGCACCATCCCGTTGCTAAATCGTTGGCGTCACTCAGATAAGAGAGATGTTTTGCCTGCAATTGGTCCCCAAGTATCGGACGCCGTCCAAAACGACCATCTCATTTGGCGCCCCTCACGTGTAAAGAGCAAGCAATTGTGCATGGCTCTATTTTTCTTATCAGACGCACAAGTAAAGAAGGTTGTTGTCGTTAGTTTTTTGTGGGGGGAGGCTTGGTCGGTACTTGGGTACTTTGCCAATTCATGTGAGTAAAAAAGTTGTTTAATGAGAACAAGGGTAGATTGCTAAATTCATGGACACATCGTAACTCGTCGACCAATCACAAGCCTGACGCCATATTCCCCGGGGACATTCTCTCCAATTCGAGTTTTTGGAAGTTTGCCCTTGCTAAGAAAAGTATTTCATCAATTTATTACTTTTATTTATATGATATGCCACTCATATCCAGTGACGCTCTCGTGGTTGCAAATCTATCAATCTCCCCATGCTTTCTTGCTTTTATTTTCCGGACATCGAAATCCGATCTGGCGGAACTCCATCGCTTGGCTACAGACAAACCTTGGCGGGCTGCCCTGCATTTCAAGCTGACGGGGATAGAGGCTTGGCCCTTGTACTCCGGGGCATCCCGGTAGAGCGGCAGCCGGATGCTCACTTCCGTACCGTTGCTTCGGGGGCATTTTGGGTCCGCTCCGAGTTTTGGTGCCGGCACTCTACAGCACTTCAGTTCTTCAACTCAAGTCTCAGCACACATTTGATCATTTCGGTGAGACCGCACAGGAAAACAGGGATCTCGCTGAAAGTTAGTCACTTTTCACTGAAGCATACGAAACCCATTCGTTCATCTTGGTATGCAAGATACCTGATGACTGACTGACCGTAGTTCCCTCCCTGTATATGTATACTTGAATGACGTGCCACGAATCCCAACTCCAACTCCAACTCCGGGCAAAATATAACATCATCCCCAGATTTTGCCCGTCCAATCAGACACCCTCTATCACAAGCTGATCAGAAATGATGTCCTCTTTCTTATCTTCCCTAGCATCACCTCCACCAATCAAGACTCTCCAGACCATCAAATCAATACAAATTACACTTGGTCATGTCCGTCAGAAACAAGGTTTGTGCACCCCTCTACCGCTATCTCTGTTATCCTCACTCCCTATCCTCTTTCTATTCTAGAAGGCATTGCCCTTGTCCCCGGGTCGGTTTGCGGGGTGGCTGTCTCGTCCCGCCGACCCGGAACCCCGAGATACGGAGGCATAGTTAAAATAATTCATAATTGTCACCACTCCCGAGGTAAGCTAGGCTGATTTCACCTCCGGCCTCCGTTCCGATTTATACTCTTGACCTACGAACCTGATTCTCCCGAAAAACGATGATCTCAGTAGCGGTTCTCTGTGATTTGTAACATAGTACCTATTCGAGCATTGAACCTCATCTGAGTTTATTTTGCTACACACTAAGCAAATTCAGGAACAATACATTATGCTGAATGCAACGCCTCCGATTCCATAGCACATTCGAGCATTGACGAGACTGTGTCGAAATCGCGCCTGATATCAAATGGTCCCCCATCAAGATCGGCACCAGCGGTCATGGCCAAGAGATAGTACAAAAATATTCTTATAGAAAACCCCAAAGAGTAAACTACCTACGCCTCTAAGGTCCAAAACTCCATTATCCCTAACCTAGTAGTGAATGATGAAAGCGTCCACCGGGTATCAATAAGCCAGTAGACTCCCAGCGAAGAAACAGTATGCAGGATATAGTTCAGAGATGGAAATGAAACGCCCCTGGGTCAGAAAATACATAGCTTTCCCGATTGTTCCTCTCGTGTCAGCTCATATGACAATATGTCGTGGTTTCGATAGTGCAGCATCAGCCGATATCGCCGGGGCATCGCTGGCCCTACACCTCCGACCTTACCTCCGATCTCGTCTCCCACCTGGACTGGCCCCATGGCCATTCCATGCATAGGTCGCAACGTCTTGCGATGTTCCGTCTCGTCGGATCCTGTCGGCAGCACCCACTCTACTCGAAATCCGTGCTCCCATGTTCCATCATCGCGCTCCGCAGGGACAGCCTTCCGAGTCAATGTCAAAAGCACGACGCGCCCGGTTGGTGACCCGATAGCCATAAGTGAGAGCTCAGGGGCCAGCGCAATCATGTTGAGTCTACTGGTTGCATGGAAATGCCGCCTCAACCCAGGGTCGCGAAATCGTCCAAATTTGAGCGCGTCCGAGCAGATAACTCCAAACTCCGTCGGCAAGGCCCTGTTCGGGATCGGAGAGAAGGAGCGCAACTCTATATCCTTCTCGTAGGTCCGTAACAGAAACAGCCGTTTCCCGAGATCTGCCAGATACGCCTCTGGCAACTGTGGATGCCGATTGTACTCAGGAGGTCTCCTCCAATAAGCCATCATCATTTCTGCTTTTCGGGGTGTTCGATAGACCGTGTTGCTGTGAGGAAAATATGTCATATCGAGCTTATGGGCAGCCGTTGCGTTCCCATTCATAGCATGCCCCAGGTCTTCCTTGTTCTCTCCCTGACCCTCAGAGTCCTGCTGCTTGAATGTCGCATCCCAAGCATAAAGATTATCAGGAGAACTGCCAGGTGACTTGTAAGTGCTCAGACCTTGCGCCAATTCGTGGGCTTGGAAATAAAAGGAGCTCCAATCTGTGCCCGCGACGATAGCATCCTCCTCCGAATCGACTTCTGAGCCGTCTTCCGAGTCGCCTCCTTCATCGTGTTCCTCATCGGTCTCATCTTCGGTGTCCTCGAATTCTTCCTCGCCAACATCGCTTCCCAAAAGATCTTCAGCCTGTACAACAAAACCTAGCTGAGGCATATCAGGTTCCCAAGCAAGAGGAATCATCGGGCCAGGCTGGTTTAGTGGCCTCAGCATGTTGTGTGGATTATCAGGAATATTAGCCACAGCGTTCCTGACGTTCACCAATGGTTGTTGACAGCCACTGCCTGCTGGGATAACTTCTAGTCGATTGGTGGGCACGCCAAACAGCTCCTCAGTAGTCTTGACCTTGAGAAAATCCCTCTCATCCAGAGCAAATATTCCCCATCCTCTGGATGGAGCAGGGTGGAACTCCTCACTTTTCAGTAGATTTGAACATAGTGGTGGAATGACTATTAGACCTCTGTTGCCTTGCCAAATATCTGCTAACCATGCAGTTCCCTTGATGTCGATTGCGCAAATTCGCTGCGCGTGGCCTTGACAATCGTCCACAAAACAAACGTTTGGGATATTGTCTGCACTAGGAGCCATCCGTATTACGATCCGCCAATTCCGGGTTCGTGTTGGGATATCTAGGCGTGTCGTGCGGGACAAGCCTGCCCTGCGACTCAGGGGGTCTTGTGTTAGAGCCAGAGCAAAGACGACAACCTCATGCCTATTTGAGCTGACGGCGATCAAGCGAGACTTTCGATGGACAGCCAAGCCCCAAGCTGATATTCCAACATTTTCATGGAAGAATTGTTTCGGAACAGATTTGTGTGACCTGTCGCTTGTGGCACGGCATTCTTTGGCATGTTTCTCAATTTCCTTGGTGTAATATGCCACCACATCTCCGTCGTCGTAGCACGCGAGGACTATCTCTTCGTCGCCAAGGAACCCTGTGATCATATGGTTGACTGTGTGTGGCCGAGACTCGTCAAGTTGTCCCCCGACTAACTGGGCGGCAGTACTTGCTTTAGGCTTCAGTTGTAGATCAGGTTGGCTCGGAAGTGCCTGGCTCGGGGCGGCACGGGGTCTGTAGACGAATATTCGGCCTTGGTAAGCAGAGAAGTAGAGCTGGAATGTGTCGTCAGCATTGCGACTATTAAAGGGAATCGGTATGGTCGCACATTGTACACTTGAGAAAGAGCAGTCAGATTGCTCCGAAATTTCTGCATAGATGGTATCAAGCGGTATATTGAAGGCCCGGCATTTCTCTCGTCGTCTGAGTCGTTCCCGGGCCAGGTAAAGGGTAGCTCGGCGCTCTGGGGGTGCATGCCCAAAGTCACCCGCTCGCGATCACGGACTGCGGCTTTGGCGCCATCGCCAAACTGAATGGGCGCGAATAAAGCATCAGCGAAAAGAATATTCTACGCACACGAGCAATACTCACCCGGTCAGTAGCTGTTTGCGCATAGCATTTCCCCACGGATATTGGCTGGAAGTTGCGCTTGTAAGGTTGTTGACTTTCCATCAGCTCTCACACAACTCATGCGCGGGGAGGTGAGATGGCCTTTGCCGAGGTGTTGCAGCTTAGCAATTGCATCCAGGTGGCGGATGTATGGATGGGATTGGGCAATACCCTGCGCGCGTACGGCGACTGATTCGCTTGATTTTCGAGGATGCAATGTGATGTGATATGGTTGTCGTTCTCATGCAGAAGGCTGAATACCGGTGCTGTTACTGGGGTGAGCTGCGTGATGATGCACAAAACAGCACAGCACAGCACTTCCAGCTCGAACCTCGGTCGTCGGTTTGCTTCTCGAAGAAGATGCAAGTGACCAAATTGAGAGTCGCGGGGTGCGGCACGTCAGTCCCTTGTTATCGATAAGGAGCCGGCGAAACCTCCACTGTAAGCTGAGATGCTGGTATGGAGTAAGGAGACGGAATACTAGTAGCTCAGCCCGGCTCTTATAATTCCAAGTATATTCCTTGTAAGATAGGTAGCTAACAATTTTAGAATTAGGTTGAGTGATTGCGCTAGGATTGTTGTGACGTTGGTACAGAGCTGACTATGTTGGTTGCCTTGTGTTGCTAGCAGTGGGTTTTTAACTGTCAACGATGATGTCAACTGGAAATCAGAGTGGAACAGCCTTTTATAATTGAGTCTAGCAATCGACGTACCAAAGCAATGAATCACTAGGTACTATACCTTAAAGTACCTTGACAAATACGGTTAATCTTTGTATCTACACAAAGAACTTGAAATAGGGATGCACCTGTTTCATGGGAATTTCCAATACCTGACTGCTGATACATTCTGTGCCGATAGGACACATTCCCTGAAAATGCCATGCTATCTATCTCTTTTGAAGAAGAAGAAGACATAGGTTCTGATACCATGAGTGTCTTAGTTCGGTAGGGTTAAGAACTTATTAACAAGAAATTGGCTTGTTACAATTGTCACTCATCGATACGCACACAAACGTCCTAACAAGATTCCATTTCGCTGACAAAAGGTATATCCTCCAAATCCACATTTAAATCCAAACCAGCAATACATTCTCATTTCATCCATAGTCGTAAGGTATATCATCACGCTTAAGCCGACATGAGCTCGAGCATATCCTTCATCCGGTAATCAAGCACTGGAGTCTTCCAATCATCTTGTAGTAGTCCATATCTCTCCGTTGCATTCCCCTTCGGCTTCCGGGCATTCAGCGCCCAGTATCCAAAATCGGAATCTTTCTCCTGGAGGAAACGAACTAAGTGCTGCCAGTAATTGGCGTCACCAACAGACGGCTGCACAGGCGCCCCGATCTCGCCAACCCACACAGGAGCAATCTGCTTATCGACGATGTATCCCCAGTTATGGTGCATCGTCTTCGCGAATGAGTCGTAGTCTCGCTGAAGGAAACGGCCCTCCCAGCTTCCCCAACCAGACCAAGCGTACACGTGTGCTGAGTATACTAGTCGGTGGGTAACATCCAACAGGATAGGACGTTTACACACTTTGGACAGATCGTTGGAAGACTCGGTGCCCTCGACTATGACAAGCCAGTCCCTATTCATCTGAAGAAGTCGGTTGCCGCATCTTTCAGCAGCTGGCGCCCACTTCGACCACGGCATGGTTCCCCAAAGGCCGCGGATCTCATTCCTGAGATCAACACCAATGACAAGCGGGTTGTTGATGTGTGGAAGCATGATAGTCTCCCAGTGCTGGATCCATTCGTCCTCGGTCTGCTGCACGCGACAGATGGGGCCCAAATGATCATTCGACCAGCCAGCATCACAAGGATCAGCACCACAACACCAGGTTGCGCTGGTTATGTGGTTGTTCACAATGACAGCGATGCCCGATTTAGTCAGCGCCTGAACAATAATATGGAAGATGTCCAGTGCCCTCAGACCGACCAAGTCAGGGTTTGCGCGAAGGTGTTTTTCTTCGACAACTGGATTCTTGATGACCAACTCATCAGCATAAGGTAGCCTCACACTATTGAAGCCGAGCTTCTTGATAGTCTTTGCAATATCATCGCGATGTTGGATATCCAAACCTCCGGCGACAAAAAACTCATCACTGGCACCATACCAGTTCACCGAGGCCAACTTGAAACGACGGCCGTTGACATCTACAATATCTCGTCCTCTCGTCCGTAAAGGGAGTGTATAGTTGGTGATTTGAAGATGCTCTGGAGGCGGGGGCAACGGGTTCTGGCTAAATCGTTCGCTGGCAGCATCAGGGATCCAGCTCCGATGCAATGCGGTCTCGACCTTCCAGCGATATACGTATCCGACTCCAAGACACAGTAATAAAGCAGCGAAGAGAATTGCGCTACTTGGACTACGTAGACAACTACATCTCCGTGTTCGTGTCCGGATCCAGGATCGCCTTTGAGTTGTTGGCTTCTCGAAGTCAGCGAATCGAACACGCCGTCTGGTTTTTTTCGTCGGTCCTAAGTCTTGATCCAATTCTTCATCCTCGTTTTGACGCTCATTCCCTTCCTTCATGATACGATTCTGCTCGATATCCGTCCAGTCGCCCAGTAAGTGGTTCCGTTGTTGGGGGTCGTCCACCGTCGGAGTCGGAGTCGGAGAGCGGGGCCGTGTCCCGCCAAGGAAATGCGGCACACGAAGACCTGACCACATTCTTCCACTTTGAGGCTGAAGTCACGTTTCTGAGCCTTATCGTATTCGGTTATGTATTTGAGAGCTTCAACTGAGGGTATCGATATGTTGAGCTCGATAGAGACAGAAAAATCTTTATCTCTGGTTGGTAGGCCGTCTTGAGGGCCTTCCACGGGCTGATATAATCTGTGATGGGAATATCTGTGTATAAATGGGCTTAAAACAAAACTTCAATGGTAATGTTTAAGAGGATGTCAATCATGTATGACCTTGGGAACAAGGCGGAATCAGAGACAACAAGTCACACTGAGAGGGCTGTCTCGGAGCTATTTATCATGCCTTGAGCCATCAAGTACCCATGGAGCTCTTTGACATACCAGTCTGATCGCCAAGTTATACTCAGGCCCTCCTCTTCCGGCTCATCCGGAAGAGTATGCAGGGCGTTGTGACTAATAGAGCGTGGTTGATGGAGAGTGGCCATGACACCACGCGACACGGCATTGGGCAGAGACCTCAATTTCGTCATTGGTGAGCTTAAGCTTACTTATTTGACTAATCGGGCTCGCTTCATCATTCATTCACGTACGGACATAGCGGGTTTTCTCATCTTTGTAGCTTGACATTATTAAGTAATTGACACCTTGTATCCCGCATCACCTCTATGAAAATGTCATGATCAGGCGCATGTCAAACAACCCAGATCAGGGAAGATCGCATGGCGGTGCTTGGCATCTCGATAAAAGCCCGTATCGCCGAACTCGAACACGATGATTCGTTCTCGGTGCCCGCATAACTCCATTGCAGTGTTCCTGAATCCGCAGCTTCCGGTACTTGCCCTGCTTGGCTCCTCCATGATTCAGATCAGCTTTTGTCTTTGCCATTCCCAGCTTTTGCCCAGCCAATGTTGGAAACTCGGGGTCGCACTCGATCTGCAACACTGGCATCATGAACCAGCCGGCACGCGACATAGTCGTCTTATCTCCGCCCGTCCGTGCATATTCCCGCGGAAGGACGAATGTCTGAGACAATACCATTCTATATATGGAGTCACAGACTCACCATTACATTTCCCCTTCTTCCTTTGCTTTGCGTCATGAGTCTGGTCGGCTGATTCGTCACATCGACATTTCCTCAATTGCTGTTCCTCCTTTATTTTCCCGTGTCGAATTGCAAAAGCGCAAACACCTCGCTGTCGCATTGATGGACATTCCCATTTCAAAGATTGCTTAACAAAGTAAATGCAGTCGTTGGTGTCAATCTCCTAAACCTGATATGGATAGGAATTGCGGCGGACGGTCTTCATCGCTCTGCGGCCATCATCATTTTGGGTATCATCCGAGCCAGCGTGCGATTTGCCGTTTCCGGGGGTATATATAGATTATATGTAAGTACATTCATGCATTAGTAGTCTCCTCTGAACTCTTTCGTATGTGCGGTCAGCCCTCATCATGTTCGGTTCATGGCAAGGGGGTTCATCTCTTTGCTATAAGTCGGCATCGGATATGAATCTCCCGTCTCCCGCCCAGTAAGCGGAGGCCTGGGGCTCGAAAACGAACGCACTGGCGCATGATAGCGTGCAGTCGAACCGAAGTAATCAGGAGTTCTGCGTCCACTCTCTGGGGACTTTACTGGAGTAATGGGTGTTACTGCCGCGCTCGAATCTCTTGAGAGCATCTCGTACGAACGTGGATGGTTCTTTACGTCGACACGTGCGTCGACCGACACAAATTCCTTCTTGTTCCGAGTAAATGGCTTCTTGATCAAGTCAATCCAGCCTTGAACCATGGACCATCTTCCGAGGAAGAGGATCAGCCAGAGACCATTCAGCTATAGTTGTCAGCAAACATTTCAACATCGTAATACTGATACAGGACACTTACCGCCAAGAGAAGGAGAACAGCCGTGACAGTCGCTTCGTTGATGACCAGCGAGGATGCCTCGTCTAGACAAGGTTCCTTTTTGCCCTTTTCTTGGAAGAGACATTTGACGAAAGCGCCTGCCTTGGTGGGATCGTCGGCAACAGATTGAACCACGTTGTCTTGAAAGACAAAAACGACAGAGAAAAAGATGACATCAGCAATGATGATGAGCACTATGGCAATACCACGCCATTGGAGTGCGATAACTCGACGAACTCGACGGTAGACCTGCCTTGGGTTCATGGTCTTGATGCTTTGTGTATAAGTGGGCAAGCTAGAGCCCTCGGAGGATGCGCCGTTGTCAGACAATGATGCCAAGTAGACCTTGATACAGTAACCAAAGGTGGCAAAAGTAATAATAACGGTCAGTCCAGCGAACAGGAGAAGCGGGATCCAAAAGTCGGCCAGACTGTTCTCATGATTGATATGGCATGTAGCACCAAAGCGGAACGAAACGCCGCTAAAGACGAGAGCCAGGATTATACCCAGGATAGGAACGCCCCATCCAGCTGCCTGAGCAAAGATCATGAAGTTCTTGCCAACGAGAACTTGCCAGCATATCTGTAGGTGAAGCGATACCGACCTAAGAAATACCCACATGATACCTGCCCAACCACCAAGAAGGAGAAAGGTACCAGAGGCGCCACAGACCTTGCTAGTCTGCATGCTATGCGGAGTGATCGTGTTGTAACATTGCTCTGGTTGTGCTGCAAGAGGAATCACGAAACCCATCTACAATCCAAAAATGTCAGCGACTTCAAGAGACTAGATATGAGAAGTCATTGTGCTGTCACCTACATTCATAAGCAAAATGGCGACTGTAAGACAGATGCTCAGGTAATGGCGGTTGGTCTTTTCTACAGGCAAGAATGCCCATGATAAAAGAAGGAAGATACAACATATCTGGCTGAAGAGCGAAACCCAGTTCGCAATCGCCGTCAGGGTGTCGAAGCGATCAGGGTAGACCCAATCCGTCATTGGACAAGGCAGACAACACTGGATAGTTGCTACTGTTTGGCAGAGGCGCCCATCGATAACTAGACGTCTGTCAGAGGGATCATTCAAGGTTTCCAATTCGCAGCTCGCTTACATCCGCCCTCAGAAGGGAATAACGCGGCATCCCAAAATGGCGGAGGGCAAAGGTTGACCCCCGATGTGTTGTTGGCCATGTTGAAATGAGTAGGAGAAGCCGTTACAATGTCGTGTATGGGTATGCGGTGCCGGTCCTTCACAGGTCGTATTATGCCGTTAATAGATACTCCAAGACCAAGAACAGTGAATTAGAGACTATCCAACGTCGCTCTTTTCCGTTTAGTTCCAAGGAGAGCGAGGTCGAGGTCGAGGTCGAATTGATTAAGCGTTGTTACAACATAGCAAACGTTTCGCTAATAGTTCGAAGCTGTATGACCGGATGGCAGCACCGAGATGGTCTCGAGGGGATGCACTGATATCGCGTGCGGGACAAAAGGTAGCACAGAAAAGAATGATACAAGAGGATGGCGAGAAGATTACACAAGAGTTGTTAAGACAGCCGGCATAACAACACCAACAGTGCGATTGGCACATAGACTCATGAGACGACCAGCGAAGACGGAGTCACTCGCGTGAGGAGGGAGGGCACACGGGTCATATAAGTTAGAAGGAGAGGGAGATCTGTATGCAAGTGTATTTGGCCACAACCACTACCGACCTCAAAAGCACTGGCAATGGGGAATCGAGAACAAGACTTGAGGCGAGGGTGGAGGCAACAGGGTCTGCTGCTTCTCACCATCCCTGCCAGACTGGAGAACGAAAAGGCTGCAGGAGACTTTCTTTCTGTGCATCTGCATCTCTACCACCCATTCGGAGCATCCTGGATCAGTGATGGCATGGCAGACCAGGACCAGGGTGGTGGAAAGGGGCCAATTAGAAAGTCCTGGGAACTGTACTGTTGAATATACAGGCGCTGTAGACTGCTGAACACCAAAATTCGAAGTATCATTGGGGGATGTGGTCTGTGATGACGAGCGGGCACCCATTGGGAAGGGCCTGGCAGAGGCGGGCGACGAGGGAACAAGTGAGGTTACAGGGGTTGCTAAACTTGGGAATGACCCACTCCCGTGCATCGCAGCCGTCGTGAGGCACAAGAGACAGAGAGGTGAAGTTCCTGAACCTAGGGACTTTTGGGCGTGGTGCAGCAGAGTCTAAGTCGGGTAAGTTCACCAAGATACCAAAACGGGCATATTTTGGAACCAAGTCTGCAAGTCCACAGGGGGCAGAGGCGAGGTTTAACTGAGCCGGAGGTTTCCAAGTGGAGCAACAGCTTCTTGGACAATACCCTGACGCCCTGCGGTGCCTGGCCCCAGAGGCCTGGAGGTGGAGGGGCGGGGACTCAGGGGTCATCGATGCATGTCTTGGCCGTCACGACACTCCCCGGTCTTGTTTGACTGAATCTGACTGACGCGACAGACCGACAGACGACAGGGACGTCTGAAATCTTGCCTAAGAATGGGTTTTGAGCGATGAGTGATCCGACTAAATGAGAACGGCGCAGTGGCAGTTTAATCTTAACAGTAGACTGGTGCACATACCTGACTACATACGTATGTGTCAGGTTGGCCGTTGTTAGGTCTGGTCCGTGTGCTTAGCTCGCCGAGATCGACAGCAGTCAGTTATCAACAGTCGTATCCAGGACCCAGGTCCTACAGTTACCAGTAGGATCTCTCGGGTTGTTGGGTGCCATTGGTAGTTTCTCACAAACAACATGTTTGACTCGAAGTAGCCGTATGCATGCGAAATGACGAGTCTTCCGAGCAGGCCAACCGTCAATGTTTTATGCTCCCATCTCTCATAAGTGGTATGTTGGGCCAACTGCCAACGCTCAACCTTGATTGGCTGGTCAAGAACAGAGTCAGAGTGTAGACAAGTACAGTAATCGGAAACGCTGGTAGCCTATTATGCTGACAAGAAGATGCAAAAAGGAAAGGCTTTGCCAAGAGTCGTTGCACATCATAGCAAGAAGCAAAGAAAATAACGGCTTGCGGAGAACGTTTGGCACTTGTATTGCAGGCTTACGGGTGCAGCCGGTCGACGTCGAGGGGCTCCGGCGATCTTTGTTTGTTGTGTGAATTCGAGTCAGTACGTGGCCCAAGTGATCAAATACTAACCTCGATGTTTTTAGAGATACGCAGGACGAAGTCCAGCAAACTGATCCGTGGATAGAGCCAAATTACGTAGGTCCCATAGCCACTCTATTAGCAGCTCACCACCGCAGACCGTTGTTTACTAGAGACAATTCTCAGGGCATCTCATCAACCGTGCTTGATTTGGAACTTTTAGGCAAAGCACAGATGAATTCGCTCCGCTGGGATAGTGTACTGATCTTAGCTGAATTGGACTCAGGGCAAAGGTCGCCAGGGCCTGGGATACAAGAAGGGGTAGCCAATCGTGCAATGCCGACATCTCTGATGTACGTCCAAAGAGTGGATGTGACATTGTCATCCATCAAATGATAGTGGTCGACAGGAAAGGCTGTTGATGCATTATGTTGTCCTGAATGAATCAAATTGAGTATTTGACTTTCCAAGTGATGGAAGAAGGGAGCTACGCAGGGATTGGGATTTGACGGACAGGCATCGATCTGTGGGACTGCTCTTTTCCCCCGGACATACGGGTCACCCACAAATTGTTTCCTTCCACGGGGGCCACAAGGCAGACCCAGTGGAGTCTCGGGCTGCCGTTGAAGACGACCCCAACTACAGAATATAACACTTACAAAGTCATTATCACCGTTTTTAATCTTAGTAACTTCATACTAAGAGTCTTGTCTGGGATCCAGTGTCTTTTCTAGTACCAATTGTTCGCTGTTCTCTACACACTCACCCGACGCTGGTGTGTCTATCCCAGTCGTTACAATCAAAAGTCCAGTCTGCGTCCATCGATATTATCATGAGGGGCATGTCTGGGCTGAGCAGGTTAAGAGCTAACATTCGCGTAAATGCTCCAATACGCATCGACGTCTTTTCACGGCTCGTCATTCGGCATGTTATGGTGCGCCACCAGCAGAGGATCAAAAGCCTGCGCGGCAGGCTTAGCCACTAAAAGTCTCTCTGGATGCTTCAATCACTAGCATCGCCATCTTGGCACTTGAGAACATCTGTCTCGTAACTTTGACTGGCTTCTCGGCCCTTCTGACACCCTTGTCGACCCCTGGTCAGTCACTGTCGCTCCGCTGAGCGGCTCCCCTGTCACTCCCGCCATGCAACACCCATGCTGATTGATCCTCTTCTTGCTGGCTGGCTTTTGGTTCTGGTTGGCTTGGCGGTCTTTGCCACTCAGGAACCTCGTCACTTTGTCTTGTCTTTCAACATGGCAACTCAGCTTCTGATTCGCATCTTGAATTTTTCGCTCACCAACGAGCCCACTATCATCAAATATGCTGGGTCCAATCGCTGTTGGAAGATGACGTTCTCAGCCATAATGTATTTAATCCTTACGGCGAAGCATGACATTTTTCGCAAATCAACTAGTATATGCGTATTTATCTATTATTTGTTATAGGCATGGGCTCAACGATATAGATCTCAGAACACTCCTTTCACTTCAACCTCCTGAAGTTTTGCCGCCTCTCGGATAAAAATATTTCACCGGAAATCTCAAGGAGATGTTTTCTGTGACATATCCGTTCGAGCGCCATTCCCTTTGGTCGACTCTAAATGCAAGCAACCTCTTGTGGTGAGCTGACGTCGTCTATCACGCACATCACATCGAACCATGCTTTTCTACATCACAAACAATGTCTGAAATGTTGATCTAACGCATCTCCGCATAGACAACCGTCAGCGTCATTGTTGGAGATTTGTGGAAGATGTCACTCTCTGGACAAAGACAGAAGAGTTCCACTGTCTTATCAACACAACGACTGTATCTATCTGGTGGTGCCGTGCCTTGCTGGTACATTGGATGCAGGTACGGATAATAACTATCGACGTATCCCATGCTCAGGGCATATCAACCACTTCCGCTGAAGTCTGCAGGACCTGCAAAGCTGATGGTGTGGCATCTTTCCTTTTACAGCCACTCTTCGGTCCGTTGGTGCGATGTCTTCAATGTTGACAACGACGCCATGTGAAAGCTTGCAGCCACCGGTCTAGGAGCCTAACAGGCCGACGGCATCCTCAACCCGCTCTCCTAGATGAGATATTACGGAGGGATTCATAAATGGTTGAGGAGAATCGCATGCTTGAACATGTCGTAATGGGCCTCCACTTGTTGCAAAGTCAACAGCATGTAAGAAAAACACACACTGTCAGCAATTGACTTGTAGTTCTTTCAAATGTGGAACTGGCTTTCCATGTCGATGGCTATCTTCCCCGCAATCTCCGCCCCAGACAACTCAATCTTCCTCCTGCCCATTTACCTCGTTAGCTCGTGTCCGTGGAGAAGGGATACCTAACTATGTAGCATGTGAGCCCTAAGGATCCCGACTATCTGCACTGCAGCGAGACCACATCTGAATGGGAAGTTCTTTTGGATACGATAGTCACTAACTAAGCTATCAAAGGAACGGCTTGCATTGAGATATCCCTGGACAAAGGGGGAGGTTCTTCGAGACTTGAATTGGGCCCGGCTCAGATTCCTATTGCAGATATATGGCGCAATTTTCACTGACTTCCCATTAATTGTCAAATTTCCAGGATAAAATCGCTCGGAATTATTTAAAATCTGACAGTTCTTGCAAGGGTCGAAGTAAATAGCCGTCTGCCTACTCCGTCACAAGGCTAAGTCTACCCTTGGCATCTGTCAAAGACGTGGCGCTCCGGATATATCTCTTTGGTAATGCTATGGACTGGGAGTGTCTTATTACAATCAGTGATCTGATTCATTGTCTAGTGAAGAGTTTGTCGACTTTGATGTGCCTCACGCCTGCATCTATGCAATGCTTCCACTCCGAACCTTGTATGTATTCCTCCCGTCTGTACAATTTGTGGGTGCAGTGTCGAATTCGGTATGTTATTCAAGGATCTGACCATTACGAGGCTCGCGGGAATCTTCCCCGGTCTAACAATACATAATTATATGCATGACACCGACTTCGGCAACTGGCAAACGTAATAGTCGAACCAAAATACGTATAGGTCTCAAGGCTTGGTCAGATATAAGTAACATACATTCAGTCGGAGGTGCATTCCCTGTCAAACGAAGCTCTCTTGGCAGCTATGTTGGTGTATTATCTCCGGTTTAATACCAGCATATTGCTTATGCTGCATTCGACGCCATCCACTGTAGCAACACCGTTTCGATTTGAAACCGTCATATTGCTTGAAGTTGTTGCCAAATGTCGGATGTAGTAACACACTCATCTTTTGTGAATTGCGGCACAGCAACTGAACTTCCCCCGTGAAGGAGGGTAAGACATTCAGATCTGCAGCAACTCAAGCTAACATAGATCGGGATGCTCAAGATTTGAGACGGTGCATGTCCATGTCTGCGAGCTGCCGTCAGCTTGAAATGCAATCTCCGAAACAGGCCTCTTTAGAGTCTTTATTATCAAGTCCTCCGCGTTCTAGTAGCGTTAGAAGAACTAGAAAAAGTCAAAAACGTTGTGTGGAACCCGGCATTTAATGCTTCCGACCATGAGAAGAAAAGGGCAGTTAGTGGTTTTTATCAAAAGCTGAAACGACGGGTAAGAGTTGAAACCGAGACTGACAACGAAGCCTATGACACGGTCGTCAAACCCACCCCAAAGTTGACTTTCCTTCTTGGCTATGTTAGTCGATGATCCGAGCCCTGCATCCGGTTGCAGTGGATATGAGAAGCCCCTTGTGTCTGTGCAGGAGGCTAACTCCATCTGGCCGTAACTCCGAAGGATCATTAACAACAACCGTCTAGGATTCTTCTTCTAGTCTTGCACGGACATCGAACAAGAAACTCCTCAATTTCTGATGTTCCGATCATGTCGTCGAAGAGCTATTCTGCCCTATTGAATGAGCCAAGCTCAGACTTTGTACTAGTCCAATGCATATGAGTTTTGGGGGAAACGATACCGAATATCATATCATGCCTCTGACCCTCGTCGATGAACCCGGGTAGTACTGGAAATCCTCGGATATCATTACAAAGGGCTGTACCGAAGCTATTCGGCCAATATTTGCAGTCTAGGATTAGGATGTCGGGCCACATAACCGCAGCAATATGATCTTCACTATGGATCCGTTGTGGTTGCTTTGCTCGAATGTGACCCAGGAACCAGAGACTGGGAGGGTGACCATGTGCCAGAATACCAGTCGGAAGTTTGAGAATCATGTCACAACCTTCTAGCCACGCATTCTAGACGTTCGACATTGGTCCGGATTGCTGATGCCTGTCAGGCTGTGAACCTAATTTTGGGTATTGATGTTCCTTCTCTTCAGCACGTCTAGACGGTAAGGGCCATGGCTGAGATGGCAGTCGCCTAACTGTTGCGTTTCATGATTTTTCCAATAGGGTTGTTAGTGCAACCTCATTGCTCCGCCATAGGGCCGTCTATGTTTCAATCGCCCACGTTAGCGACTCCAGGCTGGGTAACCGAGAACGATCCGCACACAGCGGACGATATCCAGATACGTGGGTATTGCACGGGTTCAACACGATAATATCGTGGGTTAAGACCAGAGACCCTGATGATCAGTCACAAAACCCTTCAGTCAGCCTTTACGGGAAGGTCTTGCCAAAAGGAAACAAGAGCCCGATGTGAGCCCGATGTTTTGGAACCGAACAAACAATTCTTAAACCCCCATTGAAATGCAACTTAAGCACTCGTTAAGGAGCCTGCAGGAAGTGGGAAAACCACATGAGCTTCCTCTTACGACCACTTGGACCGAGCGTGAGACGAATCCTTGTGGACAGAAGAGGAACAAAGCTCGCTCAAGCCAGGTCCAAGCACTGCAGAAGACGTCTGAGACCCCTGTCCCTGGCTCGGGGACCAAGCAGCGGAAACACGATCACTCGAACCACTGTGATGGGTGGCAGGATTATGGCTTTGAGTTACAGCCATACGGGAAGGATCACGGCTGATTGTGATATGGTGTGGAGGTAATATATCAGCGACAAAACCTTAAAGCATTATAACATATAGTGTTAAAGTTCCATCTCGAATATATGTATCTGCATATCTGCGGACTGTTGAGTCTCGGCGCGCTTATGTTGAGCTGTTGTCTCTTTGGTTTCTGAGCTTAGACAGCGTTATCATCTTGACTAAGGATGAAAGTGAGACTTCATGGTGGTTCATGAGACCACTTCGAAGAAAAGCACATACAGCTCAGACACGGATCAGATTAGAGCCGAGTAACATATAACAAGACGCGTCAGCGTCTGATAGAGCCGGATGTTTTGTTATTCCTAAGTTGATACAAGATTGCAATACCTTTTCCATAAAATGACGAAGAAAATAGGGTATCTATATCTCATTCAAAACTCAGTCATGGAAGAACACGTGACTGTAGGTGTTTGACGAGAGTCGAGAGAAGTTATGAGTTTCGCCGTTATGCTTCTTCTTTGATGAAGTTTAGGTATATCGAGATTTAAATGCAATTATTTAGTTATTCAAATGATACGTGACTTTCAATCTGTAGCTCGTGTCACCAGAATACGAAAAATATCTGATGCTGACTCAGTATCAGAAGTCACTCACGCACGGAAATGGTTTATGGACTCAGCAGATAGTGATAGTAGGAAGGGTGTATTAAATAACAATTCAAAAGTGCCGTATATACAGATTTGTAACAAATCTCATAGGAGCAGCTTCTTGTGTTGCCAATTCTTGGGCTGGAGATGAACACTGTTTTTTTTTTTTTTTTTTTTGGCTGTTGATCTGCCCCGCCGGTGTTGTTTGTCATTCTAGTTTCACAGAGTCACACAAATGACATAACTCATGACCAACAACAGTGTACATCAATCAAGCTCTAGAACCATCGTCAAATCATCGTGCCGTTGTACTACGCTAGCTACAGCTACTATACATCGTATAGTCTCGTATTGGATTCAAAATAGCGAATTGCCTCAACCGGATTGAGTCACGCAAATCATATCACTCAACGTCAGCGATGGGCAAAGAGACTCCCCTTGTGTCATCTCGACGTCTCTCCAACGCCGAAGGCGATCCTGTCGCTGTTGTCCGCGTTCGAAATCTCCAAACGACTATCCAAGGACCCAAAGATGCCTGGGGTCGAGGTTCTAAGCAGCAGCCTCTTCTGATATCCGCCGAGGTGTCACTGACGCATGCGTTCCCCTCATCGTCGTCAGACGACAAGGTCGCTTCCGATACCGTTCACTATGGGCTCCTTAGCAAATCTATCCTCAGCACACTGGAGAAGTTGCCCAGGTCAGCTTTGTCGTTGAGCGATGTGCTCAACAGGCTCTGGGTTGACCTTACTGGTTTCCAGTACACTGGCGTGAAGGAGCCTTCCGCACAAAACAGAAAAGCTTTCCTCGATATGAGCCTTATCCGAAGGCTTTCAGTCTCACTCGTTCTGCCCAAGGCCTCGTTGATGGGAAGTGCAATCCGACTCTCGGGATCGTGTCTCTTCGCCGACTCAGCCATCACCGCGCGAAGTCTGGAGCTGGGTCTGGAAGGGATCAGAGTGCCAACACTCATCGGTGTCAACAGCAATGAGCGAAACGCTAAGCAAGTCGTCATCACAAACATCCGCATCGATGAATACCAAACCGCACACGATGACTATGCTGTAATTGAGAGTACCATTGTTGATGTAAGTAGATTATGAAAGGCTTAGTGGACAAATATGCTAATCATCACAAAGGCCATGTCAGAATCGTCATTTGAAACTCTGGAGGCTTTGGCAGCAAGCCTGGCTTTCCATATTGCCCGGGAACTCAGGACCAAGCGTGACGATTTCTACGGACAAATCATTCGCATTGGACTCGAGAAGCCAACAGCCGTGCCTCTGGCCGAGGCTGCCTGTGTAGAGCTCACGGTCAGAACCGAAGATGTCAAGATCGAGGTCTCTAAGACGAAAGATGTTAGGTTTGATGATACTAGAAACCAGATTGCGCACTCGAATGACAGGAAGTCGTAGTGCACTTGGGCTTAGGTAGAAGTGTGATACGGGGAGTAAAAAGTCGGTCGCATGTGCCTATATGGCTTCTTGGATGTATTATTCCTTTTTCAACTGCTCAAGTTCGCTTTCGACAGCCTGCATATTCTGTACATGACGCAGTAGGTAGTATTGATCAACGTATATGGCGTTACCAACACCAATGCTTCAGCATATCCAGCTTACTCCAACAAAGACGAACCGCCGTAAGTGATACCTGTTTAGTAACTCTCAACACTCACTTGTAAACCTCCATTCCTGCCCGTGGAACGTCTCCCTTCGTGACCTTCCGTACAAAGTCGGGATCGGGGTTGAAGAGCATGACGTGAAAGTGCTGCACGGTATTGACCGATTGCAAAGAATGCCAGTTCCTAAACCAAAGAACCTATGCACATGAGCCTCACAAATGAATCACCTGTAGTGACAGGAAAGACTCACATTCTCCTCTGGGATATGCGCTCGAAAGGTCTTTGTCACAAAATCATCAATCTCTTTTCTTGCCTTGTCTGTCAAATCTCCCGTGGCGGGATCTTCTACGAGGTCGAACTTTGTCCACACGACAAGGTGCGCTATTCTCGGATCTACTCCGTAAGGAGCATCATTCCATAGGATCTTATAATCGTCCTCGAACTCAAACGGTGCTCCGCGCGGCGTCAGTGGAGTACTCCATCCAAGACGATGTTCATGAATGAAGTTGGCGATACTGCCGTACTTCTGTTTCAGATAGAATGTAAAGGCTTTGTAGCGTCTAAGCTCTGAGGGAACACGCTTGAACTTCTCTAAGCGGTTTGTTTGGATGATGTCGCGGACTTCGGCCCAAGAGAAGATGTGGTACTCTTGGTCTGGGGTGGACAGAATGCCTTGATCTTTCTTGTGGAGGCCTTGGAGAAAGTCAGGACACTCTTCGGTTCTCTGGTCCTTGGGAATGTTCATGTTCCAGAAAGGAACAGTTTCTGTGCTCCCCATGGTTTCTAATGTTGAGTGAGATGAAGTTACGGTGAGACGGACTCTTCGTATTATTGGTGATTATATGGAGAAATCGAGATGCAATTAGACCGGATGTTGCCCGTGAAGGAACCAGTTTCAGTGTTACTTAAAGCTGATTGTCTCTTTGCCCAATATCTGGTCATGGGACGCGTTCTTGTGAGGTAGAAGTTCCATGGAGGGTTGGATTGATACGGCTGCGTCTCCACAGAGGGACGCGCCACAGATAGAAGGGTGATAATGCAGAGAAGCACGCAAAACATGTCCAGTTACAATATGTCTAGTCTATTGGTCACCTAGATTGTTTAATTCATACAAACTGTGAGTCAGGCATCGTGATCGGGCTATTTATGATAAACAAGTGTTGTTTTTTTGTGGTAGATCCAGGCCAAGTTTCTCATTGTTACTTCAGAGGACGTGTCCCAACGGGCCACTCTCAGGACAACTCCACTATAACGGCAGCTGAAGGGGGGAGTTAGAGGTCCGGTGAGCCACTGCGATGCATATGATTGTCGTCTAGCTTCCGTGATTGTGGAGGAGCTGTCAAGAAGCTCAGAGAAACAAGTGACGTTGAACTGATACCTACAGTACTCACTACCTATGTATCTGTGCCAGGAAAAATGGTGGTGAATCTAGGGTAGCAAAATGAAAATAACTGGGTAGGTTCTCACCCAGCCTCTTATCCAATGCCAAGGCCACGTGGAGAGATATAAGCCCGATGTAATACGGCAGGTCGAAGCTTGCATTTGACAGGAGTCTCTAAGTCAGCTATCTTTTGGTCTCCATTCACCCATTGGCCACGGAACGGAACGGGAGAGGCGTATGTGAGCTGGGGCCCAAGTGTTCCAAACCCTCTTGAAAATGTCAATGGTTACCTATGCCTACGATATTACTCCCGGTCTTCTGATACATAATAATCACCACGCTTACTCTCTCCTCAACCTTGTAAGCAAGAATATGCATCTTACAGGGAGATCGACCGATGTAAAGATAGCGTCAAGACTAGCCATGATCAACCTCGTTGCATCCACTTCTGCTCATTTCGACTGGGCCCAAGCCTGCGAGGATCCAATAAAACAGCCAATTACAGAGCCGAGATACTTGCTGTGTCTGGGCGTGAGCTTTGGGAGCTTTGGCCCGTTCCTCGTCTTCAACTCTGGTTCACCGGTAAAAGGAGCTTTGGGGCATAAGCAATATCACCTTGTTGAATCAAGGCAAATGGATGGTCCAAAAGAAGTAGAAACTCACTCAGAGTAAGGTGTAATGAGCGGTTTGTTTGCACTCGGGAGGCAAAATAGTAGCATATTAATGAGGGATATCATGATGGTGGCGGCACACCAAGAAAATCCAACCATGATACCACCCAATCTAAATCAAGGTTGCCTGCTTCCCTTATTCTTATTCTCGGCTACTCTGTCTCGTCTGTGCATTGTGCATACCTACGTACTCAACCTGACTGCAACATTATATCTGCAAAGGACCGATCTCGAACATCCAGTCCTCAGGGAGCAAGAAAACTTGAGACATAAGAGGAGGATGCTAAAATAAACTCAGTAAAGAGCCCCCCAAGTTTAGGCTAGAGTTACCTGAATATCTTTATCATCTAGGATAGAGGTCCTACGTTTTCTTGCCTCCCCTAGCCAGTCTCACCAACTTCCCACCTCGAGTGCTAATAATATCAGCGGTAAATGGATACCTCGAGAAGAAATGGGAAACAATATACCGGGGATCCTGGCTGGTTGGCCCGCCGCAAGCCTACAAGGTGAGAGATCGCTGGTGCAAGTGGTGAAGTGGTGGGGTTTAATCCCCGTGGTATGGGTATCGTGAAGGTGAGCAGAAATGAACAATTACGACAACTCGATGATACGAGATGTGATAATAAACAACAATAGGGGAGACGAAGGCACTATTGAGCCTCGTCTCATCTCCTCCCCGCAAGCCATCATAACTGGTTGGTAAGGATGAACAGGGACGGGTACCAGAGCATGGGAACAAGCCTCCATTCCCCAACGGCCAGGGAAAAAAACAAAACACATGGGAGCTGAGATGACCTAGACCAGGTAGGTGCAGTATCTCCAGTATCACCGAGTTAGTAGACGGTCTGCTCGACCATTGCGAGCTGGGTTGTCACCGCAAGTCTACGAATCTCGCCTCCTATGTTACCCAACCTTTACTAAATCTGCACCAACAAAAAGAGAGGCAATTGCTGGAAAAGGACAAGAAGCAGAATCAGTTGAGAGTGCAAGACAGAAAAGAAAGAAAAAATCCATCAAAATCGACTCGACGTCACCGTTACAACTTGTCACTCAATAGATCGCAGAAAAAGTGTCAATAGTTTTAAACTACTGTCGTTGTTCGGCTTCTTTTGTCCGCCTAAGAAAAAGCTCCCTCGCCACCCCCACCAAGTTTACAAGCAACAGCTGCAAGCCCGGCATCACCGCCCCGCATCTAACTCTGGCGCTGGTGCTGGCCTCCCCTTTCCCTCTCGCTCCCGTTCGTTTATTAGCTGCTTGACCTGCTTGACCTGGTTACCTTAATTCATTCCTCTCCTCTCGCTGACTCTCTCTCTCTCTCTCTCTCTCCGGTAACAACTTCTTGATCCTTCTCCTCTTTCTTCATCCCCCCAAAGGCTATCTGCTACTCCCGTTGGCTTCCATCGTGTTACTCTAATTCCACCTTATTAATATTCTCCACGACTCGACCGACTCCCTTCACAATGGCCAGTGCTATCAAGAGTGCGCTGCCTACCCACCTCAAGCCCAACAGCGGCGATGAGCAGGGCAATGAGCGTCGTCATGGCAAGACGCGCAGTCACATGGTGAGTTGATGTGAATCAAGATACTGCTTCATCTCCCCATCGTCACATGCCACATTATACAAAACAGATGCGATTGCCTACCTTTGGTCGCTCACGGCGAAGCTTCACTGTATCTCAAAAGCTTAATCGTGACGCTCATTGCACCCTCAGTTACAGTCATATGGATGTCCAGGCACTTGACATGGCTGCAAACAGGCTCGCGTTTCCACATCTCTTCACATCTGTCAGATGGACTTGGTTACGGGCCGCGCATTCACTCGAAGCTTGATGGCTTTAAAGTGCCTCGATGAGGGTGCGAAGCTTCGTCTTCGTCTTCCTCTCCCCACCACTAACTGGACGACGGACCTTAACAAACATCCTGTATCATATTTTCATCATAAACCATACTAACCCGTTATGCTCCAGGCTTTCGAGAACACCTCCACCAACGTCGCTGCTGCTCAGATGCGAAATGCTCTGACCAACCTCGCCGAGACCGTCAAGGATCCCGAACAGAAGAAGGCAAGTCCTTTAACCCGAAACATGTGATTCCTGAATCAGTCAAGACTAACCAGGCGACAGTTGTTCGAGACTGAGATGGACAACTTCTTCGCCCTTTTCCGACGATACCTCAACGACAAGGCCAAGGGCAACGCCGTGTATGCCTCCCTTCCGACCAGATATATGCCATAATACGACAGTTGCTAACTATACTTTAGAGACTGGGATCGCATTGCTCCTCCCGCTCAGGGTCAGGTTGTCGATTACGAGGATCTTGCCAACACCGAGTCTGTCCAGTTCCTCAACAAGCTGGCTGTTCTCAAGCTCAATGGTGGTCTGGGAACCTCCATGGGTTGTGTCGGCCCCAAGTCCGTTATTGAGGTCCGTGACGGCATGTCCTTCCTCGATCTTTCCGTCCGACAGATCGAGTACCTGAACCGTACCTACGACGTTAACGTCCCTTTCATTCTCATGAACTCCTTCAACACAAATGACGACACTGCCGCCATCATCAAGAAGTACGAGGGCCACAACGTCGATATCCTTACCTTCAACCAGTCTCGATACCCCAGAGTATACAAGGACTCTCTCCTCCCCGTCCCCAAGCATAACGACTCTCCCATCAACGAGTGGTACCCCCCTGGCCACGGTGACGTTTTCGAGTCTCTCTACAACTCTGGCATTCTCGACAAGCTTCTCGAGCGAGGCATCGAGATTATCTTTCTTTCCAACGTCGACAACCTGGGCGCCGTGGTCGACCTTCGCATTCTCCAGCACATGATGGAGACAAACGCTGAGTACATCATGGAGCTGACCAACAAGACCAAGGCCGACGTCAAGGGTGGTACAATCATCGACTATGAGGGCTCAGTCCGCCTGCTCGAAATTGCCCAGGTACCCAAGGAGCATGTCAACGAGTTCAAGTCTATCAAGAAGTTCAAGTACTTCAACACCAACAACATCTGGCTCAACCTCAAGGCCATCAAGCGTGTGGTAGAGAACGACGAACTCGAGATGGAGATTATTCCCAACGGCAAAACCATTCCTGGTGACAAGAAGGGCGAGTCCGATATCTCTATCATCCAGCTCGAGACCGCTGTCGGTGCTGCTATCCGTCATTTCAACAACGCCCACGGTGTCAATGTTCCCCGTCGACGATTCTTGCCCGTCAAGACCTGTTCCGATCTGATGCTCGTCAAGTCTGATCTCTACACATTGAAGCACGGCCAGCTTCAAATGAGTGCCGCTCGCTTCGGTGACGCACCCCTGATCAAGCTTGGTGGTGACTTCAAGAAGGTCTCAGACTTCCAGAAGCGAATCCCCTCCATTCCTAAGGTGCTGGAGCTGGATCACCTCACCATCACCGGTGCCGTCAACCTTGGCCGCGGCGTAACGCTCAAGGGCACTGTTATCATCGTCGCGACAGAGGGCAGCACCATCGACATTCCCCCTGGATCGATCCTTGAGAACGTGGTTGTCCAGGGTAGCTTGCGCCTGCTCGAACATTAAATTGGGAGCTTGTTGGATGTTGTACGGTTCTGTGGCAGACTGTCTTAGGGTTTTAACTTGTCATGGCCTTTCGAGGTGTATAAGATGGATAAGGCATGGGCAGACATGTCATGAGGCTTGAGGATTGGAATGTTTATCCTATGGTATGGAAGAAGAGAAGCAACGTCTCCGAATCGGTAGACATGAGAGCCTGATTCAAGCGTCACATTGAACGCTTGCTGGGAGGATAAGGTACACTTTGAGTATGTACGTACTTGGCAAAACAGCATTAGCTTGATACCTATACATAGGTACAGCACATTTAATTGAAAAGGGCAAATGACAATTTCTCGAGAAATGAAGGGTCTCAGGGAAATGTGCCGGACAACGTCGTCGACTCATGTTGGGACACGCCACATCATCTAACTTCTTAGCACTGTCAATTCATCGACAAAACTAGCCTTTGTATTAGCGGTGTTTCCTTGTAAATGGGGCTGATGGAGCCGATAAGCCCGTAGCCGGCAGGCCTATCCTCATTTCGGACCAGATCTTAACCTTAATCTTGTAGGTTTGCAATTACGGTTTACCAGCCCCTTTGGCTTGTTCAAGCTTCATGCGGACCAACGTCGTCGTTCATCGGACGCATGACGACGACGACGTTGAGGATTGTCTGCTTCTGTGCTAAGTCTTTGTGAGGCACAGTCGTATTGGAAAAGTCTATCCATTCTCGGGTAGCAGGGTGGCTCACCCGTACTGCCGAACGTGTTGCATGCGGTCTGAGAGCAGGATGATGGTGTCCAAACACCAGTTTGTTTGAAAGTGAGACGCGGGGCGAAGGGTCTGTTTCGACCCAGGAGGCTGGAGGATCATAGCACAAGACCGTTTACCTTTTGCCTGTTTGCTACCTCGATTTGACGCCTATGGCCTATCACAAACGCTGGCAAAGTGAAATCAAAGGACTTAGATCGGCACCCATGACGTTCCACATCAATGAGGCATTTCCTTCGATCTTGAGTACCGAACCAGGGTCGTGGAAGGCTTCAACGCACTTCGCACTAAAAACAGCTACCCAACACCGTAAGGTTTGAATCCTACCCTGAGTGAGGAGTCATGATCCGAGCCGATGGAACTCTCCAAGGTGAGAACATTTTTAGCAAGTTTGGTATGATATTCCCAACCGAATGCCCAGCCGGAAAATCCGGGCCTAGAGGAGTCCGTGAGATTGATATAGGAGATAGGGGATGGTAAAGACATCCCATGATAATATCGTGAGAGCTTGGCGAGAACAAGCATCCTCGATCAACCAAGGCTGTGAGCCTGTGGCTATCCGACTTCTCGAATCGGTCTAGTTCGGAGAGGGTGGCCCCGTCGTTCCATTCCATCGAGCGGCAATGCACGTTTGCATATTGTTTGTGGGGTTGAGGGAGATTGTGTGAAGAAGGGGAGCGCGCTGTTGGTTAATGCGAAGTCCGGACTGGCCTAAGCAAGGCCAAAAGTTGGGGACCCCAGCCTGATTACCTCCTGGGCCATCTGTGATAATGCCTGCAGTTGCAATTCATGGCTCATTGACCAGGAAGTACCTTTGATCCTGGAAGAACTTCTGAGTTATCATGCACTGTTCTCATGTCTTGACAGACTTGACTTCCACCGCAGGGAACTCGGCCGGCGTTTCTGAGAGTCAATAGTACGGGGGAAGGCGAGACAACAAACAGAGAAAAGTCTTGCTTCAGCCTACAAGGCTGTGTGTGCCCAGACCCTCTGGATCGTCGTGGGAGAGACGCTCCTGGGTCACATTACGGCGATGCTCGGTAAGACTAACGGTTGCAAAACAATAGCCGCTGATGGCCAGCTGTTGAGCCGTGGTGTGGCGGAGGCCATCTACGACTGGTTGAAGTGCAGTATTCATGCACCATTAATGCTGTCGCTCACTCTTGTGCTCCCCAGCCTTTCTCTTGAGCAATGATGAGGGGATGTGTCTGTATCGATCCCGATGAGCTTAGCATGAAGCTTTTGCGACCGTCCATCGAGTTCAAGCCACAAAAGCAACGTCAACAATAAACATGTCCGCCTAGAAACCGCTGCCATGATCGACGAACCATATCGGTTTGTATTACCATTGCAGAAGGCTGGGGAGACGCTATCCCCAGCGCACCTACAGCGTTGGATCGGCTTGGTGGAAAGAATGCATGGTACGTACGCTATTGCGTATTTTGTTGACTTACGTAGTCATCAATGTTAGGGAGCCCGCCAAGGTTTGGGGAATGTATCCCATGGCGTTCTCTTACCTTCCTGTGTGTAAGTCATGCCATCACATTCAACGCTGGTATTCCCTTACAGGAATATGCCAACGCTTGGTGATCCATTAGTGACGTGTAGTTGAGCAAGTGAATAATTTGCATGATGGCGTCTGTTTGTTGTCTCTGCTGTCCAACATTCAGCTGTAGCAACGCAGCCATGGCGGGCGCCATCAACGGGTAATGATTCACACTAATTTACAGCTACCTAGACACACACACACATTAGCGAATGTAATAACACTTGATGAGACGCCATAGGCGCTGAGATGGCGACTTCTAATTGTAGTCTACTATCGCGGAGAATTTGATTCGAAGGTTGGTCAATGCCGAGAACGCCGCTTGATCAATATTTCCAAGAAACTTGCAAGAGTCATGGCAAAACTCTCAAGTGCTTGCAGGGAAGGTTTTCAATTGAAGCTCGTCATTGGGACTATTGACAAGCGGGGGGGCAAAGTCATTAAAGTACTTCCCAATGCGGTAAGGTGACCACGCCAGGGATACCAAGTTTCCAATAGCGGCAAGCATCCAGACCGCCGATGAAGGAGGAACAACTGCAGCAGCCGACATGCTGAGATTTTCCGGATATTGTCCAGAACCGTTAAGGACAAGGGTATTGCTGTATGCTCCACGGTTGTGATTCATAAGGGTTCGGAGATTTTGGTTGCATGTGCTGTGAAATGAATGGGAGGATACTGAGAGAGATCATGTCATGCTAAAAGACTGTGTCGTTGTTTGCTGATATGTTCAATCAGACACGGCCCATCTCATGAAACCAATACATAACTGAACAAAGACACGGCTGCCTTGGCTGAGTTGCATTACATCGGCGAGCTTACGACAGCATGTTTGACAGTGGTAACCTAAATCATGGCGGCTATCGCTGCTAAAAGGATAGGGTAGCTGGCCTCGCCCTCCGAGAGTTGGTCTGTAGTGCAGCAGCTCCGGTATACGCCGGGGAGGCGCGGTTAAAAAGTGTGCTGCCGTGACCACTGCCAGACTAAGGCAAGGCTGACAGGAAACCTTTGATAAGGCCTAGAACGAGTCGAATTGGGGACTTGGCCAGAGGGAAAAGGATTTGCATAGATCAAATCTCGACTCATGACTGGATTAGAATATTAATTCCATTACAAGGTGACCGCTAAAGACCAGCGATATGAGTGAATTGAGGTCGTCAGGGGGCAAGGCTCGGTGCAAATAGAGCCTGGAAGTCAAATTGTGATGGATCGAGGTCTCATGTCGCTAATGATGCTTGCTTGGCTTGGTGGGCGCGTGCCCGCTCTGGCTGCCAGGCACAGCAATCCTAGAGGTTGTTCGCCGGTCTTGCAGGTGGAGCTGGCGCATCCCCGTAGCCTGAAGGGCGAATCCACAGAAAGCTTGGAGTATAAGCCACAAAGGGCATAGCGCTGGCATGCTTAGAGGACGCTAGGACATGGCTAATTTGCGTGGCAGGGATCTGATAGGGTCCGTTCTGATTCGGGAATTGGAAGGCCGTGGCTGGCCTGCCAGTAGATGGAATGTGATGATGTAGCGAGATAGGCCAAGAAAGAATGGCATGGGTTGAGAGAGCAAAATGCATTATCAGACCAAGGCAAGCTAATGACAGGGAAGTGGGAGATGGGGTTCTTTGGGTGAAAGTGGAAAGAACCTGGAAGGGGAAAGGGAAATGGAAAGCGAAAGGAGGAAGGAGCTTGAGGAGGAAAGGACAAAGCTCACAATTGAATTCAGTTGAACCTGCGGAAGGCATGTCCAGCAACCGCTACCTGCGCTACACCTCACTCAACCGCTCGCCCACCCCTCCACCCCCTCTGTTCTGTACCTACACCCCGGCCCTTAGTTCGGTGGGATGGGATAGAGCAGTTGGTACCATGGTCTCGTGGGATTAGGTTGGATTGGATTGCCATCGGTAGCGTCTGAATGTATCCCCTTTATTGCTCTCAATATTGTCACTAGCTCTGCGTTCCCTTCATTATAATAAGCCTCCCTCCTTCTCTCGAATCTCCCTCCTTCCTTCTTCTCTATCAACGCCTCAGTCAATTCGCTACTTCGTTGTGCCTATTTCCCACTACCTAATGTAAGTCCATACCTTCTTCAGCCTTTCCTTATATGGACAACATCCACATCGAACTTCGTGCCTGGGATACCTAGGAAGAAGGATGCATTCAAGTGCAATGCAGATCGGTTGGGCAACAGCGATAGCAATGGATGGAAGTCAATCACGCTGGCACCAACTGCCACTGTCAAATGCTGGTGACAGTTGGAGGTGTCAATGAATTCATATGGCAGCCCACGCACTGCCTGTGGCTTGTTTACTCGACTATTCATTAAGCCTCGTGCACCCAACTCGAACACCACAGCATGATCACAAACGCCATTACTCAGTCCCGCTACTATTTACGCTTTATCGTTTCATTATTTCAGAAATAATAACTAACCCGGCTGGTAGTAATACTCAGTCATTCTTTCAAACACAAACCAAACCTCACCAATCTTCAAAATGAAGTACACTCTCGCTACCATTGCTGCCCTCGCCTCCGTGGCCCTGGCCAAGCCTGCTTTCCTCAACACCGAGTTTGATCTCACTGAGGGCAAGCCTTACACCATCCGCTACTCTGGCTGTGACGATGGCTGCACCATTGTCCTCCAGAACGGCCCCTCCGATGATCTCTCTGACTACAAGACCCTGACCAGTATGTCTTGCCATTATGGACTATTGAATATCTTGCTGACCCACGATAGCCTCCGCCACTGGTGACTCTTTCACTTTCACCCCCTCTGAGCTTCCCTCCGACACCTACAACTTCAAGATCACCGACAAGGCTGGTGAGGTCAACTACAGCGCTCAGTTCCCCTACAAGGGATCATACGCCGCTCCCTCTGTCACCAAGTCTGCCACCGCTACCGCTGAGACCACTGCCGTCGCCTCCACCAAGGAGGCCACCACCCTCGCCAGCGTCACCAAGTCTGCTGAGGAGACCACCACTGTTGCTAAGCCCATCATTCCTACTCATGCTCCTTCCAAGAACGCCACCACTCCCACTGCTGCTCACCCCACTCCTTCCAAGACTGGCAGTGCCGGCGGCGAGACCAGTGTCCCCAGTGTCCCTGAGAGCGGTGCTGCTCGCATGACATCCTCGCTGGCTCTTATTGCCGGTGCTGTTATGGCCATGGTTTACCTCAACTAAGTTATGGACATAATGTTTTATGCGCATACATGGGATGAAGAAAGAGCGGTTTGATGAGACTCCAGTTTCGGGTGTATAATTCTACTTTAATGATGGCCTTTGTTTTATTCTTTTCCGGTTACCCCATGAGGCGTCGCGGCCGGCTATATCCACCGATGAACCCTGCTTTGGCTTGTCTGGGAGGAAGAGAGCCTGGTATTTAGAAATCAATTAGACTCAATGTTAGTCTGTCTTTAAACAATTGTTTGATCTTGTGATGTATGCCGCATATTTGAAATTTGTAGGCCATGGTGCATCTCATGACATTGGTTGTCGGACTAGAAGCAAAAACAGTGTTTCATTGGATGTGTATTCAACTAGCCTGTCACTATCCAAGAAGCCTCTGTTCTCTGGTTTAAGCTTCCTGTGTGGAGAATAAACAACGTTTGCAGCATGTCTTCGCTCTGATTCCGAGTTCCGTCGTCCGAATTTCCCTTTCGTCTTGTGTTGGTTACTCTCTCCACACCTCCAACATCCTTACATGCAGGTTCCCGGTCTGATCTGCCATCCCTTTCTGCGGCCCAATTGCTGTTTCAAAGTAACAATTCAACGGGACGAATGCCAAATCGATCCCTGGACCGACGGGTATGCAACATTACCAGGGGCACCCTGCTATAACGGCGCATGATATCAGTGGACATTTTACAATCTGCGCCTCTCTGTGGTGCGTCTTCAATGAGACAGCCTGGACAGCATCAAAGAATTGCCGCACTTTTATGGTTCCAATCTGACCTTCCGCCTGATGCCGAGATATGCTTCGTTATCTTGATACAAGAAGGTTCCCCATAGTGGGTATTATGTGCATCCTTATTACACAACGGATCATCATCGACAGTACACAACACTTTCCAGTATTTGCCCAAAATTCGTCGCACACCGGTAATTAAATGACATGTACAGGGTCTTTCAAGAACTGGGAAGCTGCGCGAGACGGGGTGCGGAGTACTGTAAGCCTTCATTCATGCGGTGTGTCATAGGTACTCTATGCAGCAAACATCACATGGCTCGAATTGCTCAATGACGATCGTGTCCTTGCAAGTTGTGGAGGGCTTGTGTTACATCTCACAGTTTAACCGTGGAGATCATGACCAGGTTTCCAGTCAAATGTAATGAATTCTTTTCGATGTAACCGATCTAGTCTGACTTAGATGATCTGATTGCATGCCCGTTGCGTCAATGAGCATTCCTGTTGTTTGTGGCTGTGGCGGCCCTGTCTTTCTTCATTGAATCCATTTCGAAACATAGCTACTGCTGAGGCTTTTTGCAGAACAAAGTAACAAATACAACAAAAGCACGAGTGGAGAATTTCGTAAGAGCATAGACAATGAATGCATCATCGTACATGAGTTCAGATGAAAAGCAAAACCAAAAGATACTGTAGATACTGTATATGAAACGCGGAACCGTTCGGCGCGTGGCAGCCCAAAGATGATAGACAAACTGCCGGCCGGAAACAGACCAAGGAATCCATGCCCCAAGACATTCCTTGGTTTGAAACGCAAAAATGAAAATATTTTTTGCTGGAATTATCATTGTCGCGGAGTGATTCGCCTCTTCTTGGCGACGAAAGAGCTTGTCATAAGATCAGCCCACGCTCCGATTCCACAGAGTCCTTGATCATCTTGGACAGAGGTGTAGCTGTAGCTGAATAGGCTATCGCTACCGACGGACATTTCAGAAGCACGGTCGCGCACCACGTGCGAGCCGGGACTGGCAAGCGAGCCTGAAGGCCGGGTATCCTGGAGTTCCAGGCGGAGCAGCTCGGACGCCGTGAGATCGGCGACGGAGGCGGACACGGACGCCGGAGCGTGGCATGTGGTTTCGGATGCGGCGGATGATGTGCCAACAATGGTCCAGCCACTCATCGAGAAGTCGTCGGCTTCAGAAGGGGATGATCTGATTGCCGTGGTGCGCTCGAGAACCATGGATGTAGACATATCTATGGTGGGAGGAGAAGGGTGTTGATAATCATCCATGTCCATGACTTGGCCGTAAAAGTCGAAGATGGAAGAACTGCGGTCTTCAAGAAGTATGGACGACGAGAGGGAAATGGAAGAATCCGAGTTGCTTTCATGCTTATCAGAAAGAGTCATGCTGGCCATGTTGATGAGCCCAAGAATCCAGTTGGGGGATGCACAATGCGTAAGAACCTCTCTCAGGCATACGTCAAATGTGGTGTAATGTTGCTCCAAATCAAGCGACAAGATAGACGTCGTGATACTCAGTAATGCTTAGCTATGTTAGCGTATTCGCCCAAGGCGAAGTGCCGGGCAGTACGAGCGTTGACTGTATTTCGATGACTTGGTTGTCTCGCTATGAAATATTCTAGAAACAAGATACTGACCCGAGGAGGTGGGTGAGGCCAGAGCTTTTGAACTCAGGAACCCCTTAGCCCAACACCATGAACCATTAACTGCATAAGCCTATGATCCAGCCCTTTCCATTCGTCAATCGTGCCGAACGCCATGAATGATGCGTTGGCAGTGCCCCTTGCTTGGTGCACATCTGACGCGGTCTCGATCAGACAGCCTCAAGAATACGGTACGCGGGGAACAAGTGTTATTCGCATAGTGGCATATACCAAAATCCATGTATCTTTGGTATCGTCATCTCTTGAAAGTGGTGTCATTGCTGCATGGCAGAGCCTCCTCTAACCCCTTTCGCATTAGACATGAACTACTGCTTACCTGTCAAAGCCAACCGCCTCATTCTCTTTTGACGCCCTGCTAGAGAGGAGGTCTATTTTGGGGAAAGAGGAATTTGCTCCTTTATATCTGACCCTATGACCATGCAGAGATATATCTAGAGCCCAGTGTGGCTGGCATTGGCACAGGTTCTACTCCGATTATGTTAATGATTAAACGACAGCTGTTTTTTGAGTTCTCCAAGTCTCTCTCGTTTAACTGGTAACTGGTGCATTGGTCTCATCAAAGTCTGGATGTGATTCTTGTTCTCCCTGGCATGACTGTATAAGATGATTGGCTGATAAAGAGAATGTTCTTGGAGGCTCTTAAAAACTCATTTCTAACTACAAATCACTCTCTGGCTCTCTCTCACATATAATACTTCCTGCGATTTCGCTCTGTTCCTGTTTCGAGTTTCCGGAGGCAGGTGGCTCTTCGTTGGTGGCATCGAGCCTACAGCTTAAAAGCACCAGTGTCTCTGAACTGTATAGCATAAGTCTGAAACTCGGTATCCCGTCATGCGTAACAGTCTGGATATTGTAGATATTGATAGACCCCCAATAGACTCAAGTCTGGGAGTCCGAGCCACTGGACTGACTGAAGTGTCTTGCCAACTCTGCGGCATTAGTACCTGAGTTACCATCCCCCCTTATGTTCATATTCGTATTCAGAAAACCGTCTTTTCATTGTATCTCGTTGGTTCTATAAATGGAGACTGCCTGGACGTAGACTTGCGCTCAATTCTGCATACTGATGAGTGTTTAAGAGAGTTGCTTTGCAGCCACGAAATTGGGTTGCATCCTGCCAATTGCGAGTTCTTGCATGGGATATATTAATTCGCTGTGATGGCTAAAGGCCGACTTGTATGACTTGAGTGATCGTGCGGCACGGTTTTTGTGACTGCTTCCTGCTGATGCTTGTCTTGAGGCTGTCGAATATCGAGTAACGGTGATCGATGTGGGAAAAGCGAATGCGTGATATGACAGGAAGAAAGATGAAGATTGATATAATAGGTAAAACCAAGACAGTTCTTAGACACAGCAAGCTCCTCCCGTGAGTAAGAACGCAGGCAATGATACCTAAGTAGGTACATATGCTTCCGTGCTAAGGTAAGTACCCCTTTGCTGTTTGTGAACGGTATCAATAAGAAAGGCTAGTATTTACACATGCTACCGATGTCCTAACAACTTTGGATGAAGTAATCAAGTCGCGCTAATATCCGTAACGGCTGAGCCAAACTGACCATTGCGCTCTCTTCTCTCAG
>NC_030986.1:3328636-3341039 GCF_000149955.1 Fusarium oxysporum f. sp. lycopersici 4287
CTTCCTGACCACCTGATATGACCTGTCGAGCTCATTCTCGACAGCACACCTAATTTTTAGGGCGGCTACGGCAGGCCACACGCTCCTCTCGCCTCTGAGAACCCAGTAGTTGAGGGTCTCTCGTGTGGGAGTTTCTAGTAATCGCACAAAGTCCCCTGCTGTCACTTCGGGCACGAGAACCATGGAAGCAGCCGGGACTTGTTCATCAACCAGGAAGCGACGTATACCGGTTGGCAGGAGATTTAGTGTGTCCAGCTGACTGAGGCGGTGCCTTATCTCCAACCCAACCATGCGTACGAGAAAGGCAGATATCTGTGTTGTCTTGCTCCGTGACTCTACTAAAGATGGACCATGCATATCAGACTGAATAAAGGGAATGAGATACGGTCGAGCTTGGCTGACAATGAAATGATTGACGTTGAATAACTCAGCAATGCGTCGTAAAGGTGAGTCTCGATCGGAGTAGGATGTATGAGTCCAATGTCGAAAGTCAATTGTGTTAGCTGGTGCCCACGGTACAATGCTGCCGTGGGCGTCCTTGCAGAGCATAGTCGTCTTGCGGTGGCCATAGAGAGAAGGCGATGAGGCATTCGACGCTACAGCAGCGGTCCAGATCAACTAAGACGAGTCAGCAGGCTTCGTGAATAGTCAATGTTTCAAGAACATACCACATTAGGCGCAGTCAGATAGTTGAGGAGCGTCGGTACACCCCCCTGGCCCTCCGTCGCAACAGTTATGTTCAGCACCCGCTTGCTCCGGTTATAGGCCTCCTCGAAAGTCAAATCGCCAACATTGGCCCTCACACACTCCTCCAAAACAGTCACGTCAAGAAAGTACCCCTCTTTGGAGAAACGTCTAATCCTCCGCAACAGAGTTTCCCACCGCGACCTGAAGGTCTGAGCCGTTGAAGTGTCCCCGTTCTCATGACCATTCTTGGACGCAAATGCCGAGAGATCGATACCATCGCCACTCAAAACAGCCGGTAGCTCATCTTCTGTATGAATAGCGACCAGAGCCGCGATCAAGGCGCCTGTAGCCGTTCCCGTAATAATGCGCGGAAGTAAACCACGCAGAAAGAGAGCCTTCACAACGCCCAAATGGCACATGCCAAATATGGCACCACCTTGAAGGACGAGTGTACTCCTCCCAAAAGCCTGTCTTGTGTCATGGATACAGTCTAATTTCATCTGCGTCGTCAACGATGGCCCCGTGCCATGTATAGCCGATGGAGTTGTAGGCAGGGCGCGAATATCTTCCACTGCCTCGGCAATCTGTGTGATGTACTCTTCTATAAGGTACTTGGTTCCGGCAAATGATCGATTGTAGAGTTTGGGTGAGGTAATGTTCCCGAGGTTTCGAACAAGGCCGGATCTTAACAGGTTGACGAGCTGCTGAAAGTTTCCATCTTCCCGCGCGGTCGCGAGAGAGTCTAGGCGTTCTGCAATGAGTCTCCAGTCGTAATACTTAGAAGCTGGATTGTTCCTCCTGTGAACTTGTTAGCGTAACGCATCTAAGTAGACATGACATTTTGTAAGCAGACTTGCCATAGATCAAGGCCCAGGAGGTTATCCAGGTGTAGCGCGGCCTCCTCCCAGTCCTCAAAGGCCTCGGCGGTTCTCAATAGATCCAGCCATAGTTCAACGGGGCTTTTGCGCGCGTACCAACTCCGCAGCTTCTGCAACGACATAGTTAGGAACGACAACGTCGCGTATCACGGATAGGAGGAACAGAGAGTTTACCCTCTGCCAGAAGCTGGCCACATCCACGACGACACCCCATACGGTGATTACCACCCCCATTGCGCGTTACCGAGGGCCGATCACAAGCACAAGCACCATTTGCGAAGTGTCGTGTTTTGCGAGCGTTTAGCGACGAGATCACACGCACCCAGTGTACCTTGGGACTATGTCATAAACGCTAGATACCGCATGCAGAACCGGTGAGGGGGGCTTCTTAGGGTGTTTAGGTTCGTCTATCAGAAAATCGAGATATTATTTTATAGGATATGCAAGATAGGTTGGTGTTGTTGAGTTTCGTAGAGCTCCCCGCAGCTGTTCAACAAAGTACCTCCTTGAGCAAGGTAAGGTAATGCTTGACGCTAAATCGGCATGTGATTGCCAATGAGACCACCAGTTTTTGAGACATGGAATCTCGGAGATTGAGCCACACTCACATGCACATACATATATGGCTAGTATTCATCATCAGCGTCGCGTGAACGATTTTTTTTGTGATCAAGTGTGGTTTATTTATTATGTTGCGGCTTATTGTATCGGCGAAGGTTTTACACAAGGGATTCAGTACAGATGTAGCTTTGCTGTTATTGCCCTCAAAAGTCTAAAATATAATACAAAAACCACCAATTTCTGCGATACTCTGTCTCGGAGACAGTTTGATATAATCATATTATGCAGCAATGACCTCCTTTGCTCGCCATGCAAATATCCATCCCATTGTCTCTGAAACTCCAAAGATGTCCGTTTTAATCGTCATCATCATCGATGACATTTCTCCGGCGGGATCTTCCTGCCACTTGTTCGACTTCGCTGAGATCATCTTCGTCCTCACTGCGATCCCTTGTCCTCTGACGTTTGGAGCGAGGCTTCTCCTCTTCGTCGTCATCGGGAAAATCATCTTCGTCATCATCATCGCCTCCGCTTTCCACTTCTTCGTCGTCACTATTGACGATGAAGCCATCGTCGAGGGAGTAGCCTTCATGCCGACCAACAGCATGCTCAAGCTCCTCGTCTGATTCCTCATCTCTTCGCCTTCTAGGCTTGCCCGAACCAGGTGCGCCGCGCTTGCGAGAGCCTCCCGCGCCTCGGCGCCCACCTTCAAGGTCCCCAATAGACAGTCCTCCTCGTGATCGGCCATACCCACCATCCATCTTGGCAGCAGCATTCTCGCGTCGCCTCTGTGCCTTCATTCTTTCCTTCTCAGCCAATTCGGCCTGCTTCTTCTGGAGTTCGGGGTCGACAGTAGTTTGGATGATCATGTCAGTTGCATTCGCAGGCTTACTGGCGACAGCCATCCTCTCAGCTAGGAGAGTCAGCGCGTCGTCTCCAACAGCTTTGTTGGGTCGAACATTGTATTGCTCTGTGATATGCCCAACCGTCATGAGGATGTTGCTGTGCAACTCGGCGGCAGCAGCGTAGTAGTGACCATCGTTAACCTCGTTGTAGGGCTTGTCTGGTGGTGGGGCGAGCGCCTTTCTCTGGATCTCATAGTGCTCTCCGCCAACGGAGATGGTCACTGACCCGTCACTCCAGTGAAAGATGTTTGTGTTACTCTTGAATTCGCCGGTGCTGTGATCTTTTCGTACTCGAGCGACATGCTTAGGATGTTCAGCTTTAGCATTTGCCAGGTCGAATTCTGTCGGTTCAAACGTCTCGGGATCGTACACTTCAGGCATTATCTTCATGAACTTGGGGATCCGTAGAATTCGAAGCTATATCGTCAAAGTCAGCGCCATGAGGCTTCTGCAGAGCAAGTAAAAATGCATACCGCGCCATCTTTAGGCTTCGGAATTCGATGTCGATAGGTTTCGACGTTTTGGATAGCTCGTTCTTTTGTCTGGACTTGAGCCTGGTCGTCGTCATCGTTGCGATACCGCGCGTAGCTGTCCCCCTCTGGATCTGAAGCAAGTTCATCATCCTCATTGACAGGCTCCTTGGTAGGTACAACATCATCGTCGCCATCATCACCGAAGAGGTCGTCGCCGCCCTCGTCGACTGATTCAATTGGGTCTTCTATGTCGGACATGTTGTAGGTTCTTTGTGGTGACGGAGAGTGAATTAAAACAGTGGAAGGGAACAGTGAAAGAAGCGGTTGGTTTGCGCGCAAAGTGAGCTTGCAGTCGCGCCTTACTTTCCGTGACCGCGGATCCGTTTGGCTGATTGTGGCTCTAGGCCTGAGGTTGGGAGGTAGGTGCACCAGCCACTGCAATATCCGTTTTGTCGATATTCACAGCCACAACCTGTGCCACACATAAACAGATGGCAACCTAAAGTTTCTCTGCCTCAAGTTAGTGGAGACGAGAACGAAGGAACAAGTGTGCTGCAGCGTCAGGAGGTTTGAGAGGAGGAAAAAAGTGGCGGAGAAGTGGCAGGAGTGTCAAGATGCTCCCCTTCGAATGCTCTGAAACAGGCATGGCGCGCTTCAGGTGACAAAACAGAGCCAGTCGCATGAGACGAGTAGGGAGGCTTCTGGAGACGGGATGCGATGCGATGCACTAGCGTGAGGCCCCGTTGTGGCGCTCATCCGCTAAAGTTACGGGGTACTTAGCCGCTATTCATCAACCTGGAAGCCCAAGCCCCGACACCGACACCTCAAAAACCCCCTTTCTCAAACCGACTCGAGCTGCTGATATCGGATTTGATCTGATATTGATCCTGACAACAACACGCAGTCTCAGTCAGGCGGAAGGCAATACCAACGACCGCTCAAGTCACCGAACATACCCCAATACCGACTCGAGCGCGTTCTCCCTTTATTTGGGAAGCCCTCGTGGAATCCTTCTCAGGCGCCTTTGCTCACGATTTCACCCCGCCTTTCTGTCAACCATGTCGAACCTCTTTTCTGGCATGTGAGTATATATTTTCATTCTTCAGTATCATCTCAGTTTGTCTTTTCTCGTCATTGGATCTTCATTGTCAGCATCACCTTTGTGTGGCTTGTCTCCGGGTTCTGCCACTGTTCTTGTCATGTCTCCATCATGAATCCTAGAAGAGCCGCCGCCTCTTGTAGAGGTAAAATATCTATGTCCACCAGCCACGACCCTCTACTCCTATGCGAGTGCAACATTGCAAATTCTTCATTTCGGATACACTCGAACCTGGAGCCAATACCCTTGCGCACTCCTTGTCGCAGTGCAGGACAACTACCGAGAGACTGAGGGTCAACTGTACACAATCAGACTCTCACCATGTGGTCCCCTGGTACACTAGTACTTCGTCCAAGACATGCCCCAAAGCTTCATGAGCTGGAAACATTCATTTTCGAGCCTCTGAAGACGTTGCTTTAGGATTCCTTAGGAGAAACTGATCACTCTTAAAACCCTCGTCATGATGGGCATTCTCTGGTAGTGCCTATTGGACATCATGGATAGTTCCTCACTCATTTATCATCCCTACCTACTTACCTTTCCTATCATCATTCCTCTCCCTTGCAAGGGCGCCACGCATGGCGCTTTTCTGCGGCTGCCATGGGCAGACCTGTCAGTGTTTCAACCATCTGTGCCATTTCAAGCATAGCGTGCTGTCACATCTATGGCTAGGTGCTCTCCTACCTACCTGTACCTGTGCTGACTTGAAGTGACTTTTTTGTTCCTTCCTCACCTTGGTCCTATTTCGATAGCATCCACTTCATTACGCTTGCTAACATAACATCACCAGTAACGCTCGATTCCGAGGTGGCTCAGCTAAGCCTTCTTCTGGCCCTCAAAAGAGCCCAACTGGTTCTACTGCCAGTCAGCCTCCACCGCCAGAGCTGCCTACTCAAGGGAGCCAATCTTCCTCAGCTAGCTTAGCTCCCAAGGTCCCCCCTCTGCCTAACTCTCCTTCACTCGCTCAGACCATTGGCATGGATGACTCTAGCGGCGTCATGAGCGGCGACGAACTAATTTCTTCCTATCATCTTCCTCGACCTCTCCCTCTGTGGCTCAATGCCCAATATGCTAAGCACATAGTAAAGGGTAATTTCATGACACTGAGCGCCCGACCCAAGACGGTCGAGCAAGGCGAGTGGATTGCACACCAGGGTGAGAATGAAACTCTGATATCACAATGAGTTCTTACAGGTGCTAACGCCGTTCAGTTGTTGAGCATTACCGCAACCTGTGGAATTTTGTTAGAGTTCTCCACGAAAAGGAGGATGATGGTACATCCATCTGCAACTCTACCAGCTGCCCTCGCATGTCTGCTGGAGCGTGAGTAATCAACACTCTTATCGGACCATACATTCACTTACGCTCGCTAGCAACCACTCCTTCACTTGGCTCAACCGTAACAGGGAGCCTGTTGAGCTTCCCGCCTATGAGTACATGACTCTTATGCAGCGATGGATTTCTGGTAAAATCGACGACACCAACATCTTCCCAACGGACCCTTCTGGTGTCTCATACGCCCACAACCCCTCCATCACCACCACACCTTTGTCCCAACTCTCGAGCCCTGGCGAGCCCGAGTACATCGGAAAGCGATCAGGCTTCCCTGATAAGTTCGTCGATATCTGCCAGATGATTTTCCGACAAATGTTCCGAGTCTATGCTCATCTCTACTGGGCTCATTTCACCGAGCCATTTTACCATCTCAACCTGGAGAAGCAGCTCAACAGTTGTTTCTCACACTTCGTCCTGACGGCTACGGCTCTGGATATGCTCAAGCCCGCTGAGCTGGAGCCCATGCAGCCTCTGATCGATCTTTGGGCCGCCAACGGAACTTTTCCTCCCGAGTCCAAGGCATATGAGTATGCCAACATCCGCGCCGGCGAGCGTCTTCTGCAGCTTTCCAATGTCCCCCAATAAGCATGGACTAGTACCGGTGTAGCGTAACACGAGAGGCGGAGAAGTTGGGGTATCGATCCTGTGGATCGACTCCCATGTACACAATCTGGAGGGCCTGTATCCAGCCTGGAGTCGGAGGGTTGATAAACCAGGCAGGTTAAATGAGACCGCATGATAAAGCATATTCTTGCAGTAGCAAAAGAGCTGCAGACTGGAGTTCGGGGGCCACGACTTAGTGCTTCGAGGGGGGCTTGACTATGAAGGGGACACACGACTGGTGGTAGACACACGAACTAGAAACTTTGACGTATCGATGTGAGGCTTGTTTCTAGGTCCCCAAACACAAATAGATTTCGAAAACTGAAGCAACGTAGTGTAGAAAATCACGAACGTGACCCATTTTGTCAAACGATGGATTCCTGCTCTCAGATTACTCGATCCATACCCGGGCTAATCGATATCTCGTCCCGTCATGCCTTTCAGTCATTCTTCGATCCCTTGTTGCACTGCGCGCTTACCTCGCTGATTTTGTATTCCACAATGACTGGTCGATCTTCCTCGATAACAAATCTGCCCGAGCCAACATACAACTTGTCCTGCAGAAGTTTCAACCCAGGAGCGTCAGTCTCGAACCTAATCTGCACAACTGACATCGTCAGTATCAAGTCCAGAATTGTCTCACAACAGCTCAAAACAATGTGGACAGGATGGCAGCTCAGCGTGAGGTCGACAACCATGTCATGGAATGCGGTAACTCACATGCATTTCCAAAGCCAGTCGTCGTGGCATTCGTATCTCCTCGAATCACTTTCCCCTCATCTCCCGCCATGTTGACGACACCATTGTAGCTAAAACGCAACAGGGAGCCAGAAGTATCACGCGCAACACTTGTTACTTCAAGCTTGACCCATTGACCATCAGGATCACGCCGAATGAAGTCGCTGCCATGGATGAACGTCGCCTCTAGAGGAGGCTCATATCCCGGCTCAGAGACGAGAGTACCCGCCTTGGGGAGAAAGGGAATGTTGAGGAGGTTAGAGGTGATGACAAGAGGATCATTTATGGCGATCTGTCATCCAAAGAATTAGTGATACGTGAATCCATTCTGAACGGGAGCAAATCGCTGGGCAGAGAAACACGGTGCTTGTAGGGTTTGAAGGCACAGGCTTTAGGCTGGAGACAAAGCCACAGTAATATATACAAAAGGCGGAGAAAACTACAGTCCCAACATACTTGAGCTGTGAAGGCAGGAATGAGTGTAGGGAAGTTCGTCAACTTCATGTCGAAAGATTTTCGACTGAATGTCGAGTCTCATTCTTGTTCTAAAAAAAACAAGCTAAGCAGCTACTAATAGGCTTTTCTATCTCACTGCTTTGGATCCAGTCTTGAAAACAAGAATGGGCGCAAATGCATACGACTTAGTGTGTTGAGCAAATGCATACGACTTAGTGTGTTGAGCAAATGCATCCCCATCTCGTATTATATCTGCATTCTCCGAGACCACAACAGAGGAGTTTGCACGCAACGGCGATACACTGGGCGAAGTGTGTGCGAGCATCAGCATCTGAACCATGACGCACATTGTGCTATTGTTGCCCTTGTGATAGGAGCATCTACCGAAGCGGATTTGCTAATCAATTACGAGATCTCTTGTTGTGTGACTGGTGGACAGAGCTGATATGGGTGCCCACAAGGGGCGACGATTTCGAGTGACGCAGGCCGTCCCAGACTCTGGAGGTCCTTGGGGGACCAAGGCACAGAGATCTGATGATAGGGGTACATACATGAACTGGGAGCCATTTTCTTGACAGGCAGAGATACATAAACCCGTTCTCAATAGTGTAAGATCAGGACCTATCGCCAATGACGAAGCACAAGGCCCCGTGGTATCAAAAGCGATTCGTGGGAACAAAACTGATGACATGGCGCAGAACGCCCGCAGATAATTTGGCTGACGATAATTTGAAAGGCCACCAACAAGGGTGATGTGTGTTCAAGGCACCAGTTACCAGTGTAACGACGTTCACGACACAATGACACCGCGAGCCCATCTGTTAGGTACAGTCAGGCTGCTTTCACAATGCACTCGCCAGAACCTAACATCAGACAGATTCAGCTAAGGACTGAACTATCGATGTAATTCCGGTTCATGATGGCGGCGTGGTGCTGTGTTTGTGCATGGGATATCTACACCAGAAGTTCTCGATACCGCCGGCCTGAATGCATCTCCGCCAACTCCTATTAGCCATATGTACCACCAGCTTCGTATGAAAAAGAAGATCGAGGTGCATTACCCGCCAGTTATGTTAAACACGGAGCATTGCGAAGGCTATCAGTGTATTTGAGGTCCTGGTGGCGCAGTCCGTTTATGCATTCTGGAACCGATGTCCCTTTTGCCCGGATACTCCGGTGTTGTCCATTGATTTCCGTAACCGTGCATTCCAGACTGCATGCATGGTCATAAGGCAAGATACTGTCGTAGAGAGCTGTTGGATATTGGGACTGTCATCCGTTTCAACCCGTCATGGCCCAGCTGCCCGGGTACCCCCCGCTTCCTTCTGTCAAAACCTTGTAGGCCCAGCATTTTGTCTAAGCCACTTGTTTCAGAAACACATCCGCTCGTGAGATCAAGTGGCTAATAGGCCCTTTCTCAGCTGTCAGGGTCGTGTCCCAGATGCGGCAAAGGGCACAAGGTTTCTCTCTGCCATATTCACCGTTGGACCTTCTCTAGATAGGAAGAAGAAACGATTGTCCCATTGCGGATCATCGTCGTCGTACCTGGAGCCAAGTTCAAGTACACTTACGCTCAAGTCCTGGTATTTCTTTGTCCTCATGCGCCTGACGATGTTCCAGGTATCACATCTTCGTTAGTTGACCAGGCAGAATGTCCGACGTGATGACCATGATGCTACCCAGAAGGCGCAGCTATCAAGTACTCTTGAAGATACTTGAATAACTCCTAATAGCGATGGTGATCTACTGGCCGACCCCAGTGTCAGACGTTAAAAGTAGTCGACAATCGCTATACAAGATGTGTGACTTTATCTAAAACAACAAGTGGATGATATCATGGATCGCAGTTTTACGAACTTGGCTCCCATGCTTGACTAATGCATACTGCGGTATTTGAGAAGTAAGGTTCCATAGATAGCTTGGAGACCAGTTGCTATCAATGCCTTCACTTCAAAGTATTCGGTATGTTGATATGCAAAGGATACCCCAGCTTCGCAAAATACACTTGATTGGGGTCCAAATTGCACTTGCAAAACAATACTAGTCCATATAAAGACAATTCGGTCTGTTTCGTCTCCCAGAAGGCAACGTGAGATTTCCTTGTTCCAAGATGTTGTGAGCGTCATCGCAGCTTGTCGGCTGCGACATACCTGTCCCACGTTAACATTTCTGGGTTACCAAGTTGTATTGTCGGCGAATCTTTATCCTGAAATGCCGCATGTGCCAACTTTTAATCCCTTGGGTGAGATTGTGGCGTGGACAATTTCATCATGTTGATGTCCGTGAGTGTTTCAGAAATCGAATACTAAGGCGCGGGGGTTATAGACACCGGGCACCTGTCTCCGGGATTGCCAGCCGCAGCCTCGTGATATGACATGATACTTGTCGAGGCTGATGCTGTCAAGAGCCTGAAATCCTTGCTCAGACACAGCAAAATCCAGAACGGTGGATCGTTATGCTGGAAATCTCTTCGCATACGATGAACGTGGGCCCAAACTCGGACAGGGATCCAGACCGCATGTTCGGGAGATACCCTACGCCACTTGATAAATGAAAGAGAGGTAACCAGTTAGTGTTCCAAGCTCTTCTGCTGCGTGCTGGTGGAATACCAGTAGTCAATCCATATATGATTCTTTGAGTGCGCAAAATGACTCTAGGCCGTAGTAAAGTTATCAGCGCAATCGGGCCACCCTCGGTCAGAATGAGCCCTGGATGATGATATGTGAAGGTGGAACGGAGGGAGACACAAAGGGCAACGCGATATCAAAGATTGGAGTCTAGTACTAGCAAGACCTGCGTTATTGTTCCTGTTCTAGGAAGAGTGTCATATGGAAGGCTGCGTCACGAGTAATACCCAGGAGATCTCCCAGCTGTCTTTCATGCCGGATATAGAATGAATATGATCCAGTACTGGAATCAATATTGCGTTAGATCAGGGGAACCGAAAAGCATGTGCATCTGAAACCGAAATGATTGAATTAGAGAGATTCTGCGTTGTCGTGGGGGCTAGAGTGAGTGTCCGATAATCGCAGCCTCTCTTCGAGTCATAATGGCGGTATCCCTTTGCTCACCAATGGGATATGCTGAGGCAGTTGGGCAACGACTTTGGGCGGCCTTCATATCGGATTCACATCGGCATTGGTGAGTAATGCCGCTGATGCGGCGATGAGGAGGCCATTCAGAGTCGTAGCAGGCCCTGTCTCATTGAACCCGTTTGTCTCGAAAGGTGATGAGGCTCTCGATATGACCAAAGCGTACGTCTCGGTAGCCATGCATGGGGTTCAAAGTTCTGAATTGTCAAGGATACGCTGCATAGCCCACTTGGGTTATTGATGACCAGAACTGGCTAAACTGCATGCACGAAGCGGAAGCCTGATTGCCTGGACAAGCAGTTTAGGAATGGAGCAGGCCGAGCAGGTCTGCCTTCTGGGCGAATGAAGCACCAAAACCGCTCGCCCTATTTAAATGATTGGGTGTCGTGACAGATTGGGCAGTTCTGAATAGCGCTGGCCGTTTACCCAACTTGACCCTCCCGGAACAAGATCCGGAAATCCATCGTAGCAGCAAAAATGCTCGTACACTTGATCACCAAGCGATAAGATTGTGCTTGGACAAGCAGATGGGACTTGAAATGACATTTCCATGCCTTTTTCATCAGCGTAAAACACAAGCCTGTGTTCGCAATGCATTCATCGAGATTCGGGAAGCATTCCAGATGGACAGTCTTTCGTTTTAGGGTCCAGTGTGTGATATGATATTTTCCGTTACGCGAGAAGGGTCCTCGGATTTGAAGCATGGACCCAGGTGCACACCAAGCACGAGGTGTTTGGGCCAAAGATCAGTCGAAGCCATGACGCTAGACCATCTGGTATCTGTCAAAGAGCAAGTCAGCAGGGTATGGGAAAGCAAGGTGCCTAACATTTTCCTGGTCGGCTAGGGAGAGGACGCGCACGCGTAACACACCGACAAAACAAAGTGCTCAAAAGAGAAGCACCACGAGCGGCCCATTATGCGACCGCGAAGCACAGTGGATCCATGGTATCAGGTGTATGAGCCTAGTGGTTAGAATTAGGGTTGTAGAGGGCGTGCAGTAGGAGCGTGTGGGAGCTGAGTCGCAGCCGTCTTCCCCAGCCACCCACAGTGACGGAAGCATCGAAGTCTCAGTGCATGATCAAGAGAAGCATCTCTTGGCTGATGAGCTATTGGAGATTCCGCAGGTGAATCGGACGACAACAGAGGCTTGAGGCGTGACATCGATGGTGTTCTTGCAGTCAAGAACGGGATTTGTGGTGATTGTGTGGGATGGTCTGTAAACGGCACTCATTGGGACCTCAAGTTCCGAGAACTGGTGTCTCAAAGGCAAAAATACCTTATCTTGGGAGGATGATGGAAAACTCTTGCCTGGGGCATCTATTATTCAGAGCTGTCCCGTGATCCTCCGCTCGGTTTCTTCATTGGAAAGGCGCTGTGCTGAACTAAGCCGAGACCTGCTCTATTACCGCGTGTTGCTGCTTCCGCTTGTCGAGAATAACTAGGGGTCAATCAGAATGGTTTCCCTGAAAATTGATGATTTTCACAGAGTGGACAAACACGCGCCAGGATGAAGCCAGTTGAGATATCCATTGTGAGGCGACTCCATTATGCCATGGGCGGTGAAATTGTCACCAT